>NC_060957.1:8060161-8080161 GCF_910589235.1 Vespa crabro
TGCTGAACTTTCGGTACGTGTCGTTTTAACAGGAATATTTTGCAGGAGGGTGATACGGCAGGAGTTAAAGGCCACAGTAGCAAAGAAAAGAGAAAGAAAAAGAGAACGGGGGTTGATGAGAGCTTAGACGAGAGTGTGTAAGTGTACCAAAATACAAAGCAACCTAGCTAAAAACGTTATCTAATTTACCCTTTATTAAAAATATGTTTCGTACTTTCTCTTACTTCTCTTACCTCTTTTTAATATACTTTATATTATATACATACATATATATCTATATATATATAAATATACTTATATATATACACATCTTAACTTTTGAAATACCTATCCCCCCACACAACGTTTATATTATATTACTCTCTTATATCCTTGTTGTATTTATTACTTACCATAATTATTATTATTCGCTCTAATACCTTTCCATTTTCATTCTTCATACTTGTATAACATTTGAATACGTGCGCAGAGAAATATATGAGCGACGTCGACCATCGGTCCTTCGAGACATTCGATTTTTACATCCTCTTTTTAGAGCTACACTTCGACGCTTCTATCTTTCTCCGTGCACATACAGCCGCTCTCTCTATCATCCTTGTACTTGTCGTAAAAAAAAATATATATATATGATACGAGAATAACGGGATAAAAATTAGAAGGGAATGCCATTAATGTAAATTAGTGCCTAAATTAAACGGGAAATCGTGCCGAGAGTCACGTTAAACGAGAGATGTTCTTTCTCAAACTCTCTCTTTCTTTCTCTCTCTTTCTTTCTCTCTCTTTCTTTCTCTCTCTTTCTCTCTCTCACTCTCTCTCTCTCTCTCTCTCTCTCTCTCTCTCTCTCTCTCTCTCTCTCTCTCTCTTTGTATCTCTCTCTCATTCTCTTTGCATAAAGTAAAATTTTCTTTCTTTAGATTATTGCATATAAAAATTATCTCTACTCAACCCCCATAACACATATAGCAGCACGTTAATGAAAAATTTGTCATAATAGTAAATGATTCTCTAAATTAACGAGCGAGTGAACTGCTGTTTACAACGTAATTAGAGTTATTTCAAGAACGAATTGGTAGTTTTGATTTCTGCCATTATTATTTTATAGATATGTAAAGTAACGCGCAAGAAATGAATAGAATGTTACATGAATGTACGTATTTAGTATATTTAATAACGTAATTCAAAACCTCAGAAGTAATTTTTCTATGTCGTAACTTGTTTTTTTTTCATAAAAATTTTTTTTTTGCTCTTTGTTTTTATAATATACATTAATTTTGATATGCATGCTCACATATATTTAATTATATTGGACATTATGATAACGTGAAAAACGTGAAACGTTACGAGATAATAAAAATACATATATGGGTGCAGGGTAGAAGCGTATGTATTCCCGTAAATGAAGGAGGAAAGAGAGAGTTGTACAATCACCAAGGTAAAAGAAATCAATTCTTTCTTCACTCTTTTTGCTCTATTTTTATTACGTTCTTTTTTCTTTGTTTTCTCTCTCTCTCTCTCTTTCTCTCTCTCTCTCTCTCTCTCTCTCTCTCTCTCTCTCTCTCTCTATCTATCTATCTCTCTCTATCTCTCTCTATCTCTTTCTGTCATTTTTCCATTTCCTTCATTTTTTCATAATATTTTCGATACATTCTTCAAAATGTTCGTGGTAATCGAATGAGGAAACGAAATTGGGATACATCATATGGGCCTTTTTTTACTTAAGAATCTTTTACATTCTTCTGCACAATCTTCTTTATTTTCACAATTATATTTTTAAATCTAACTCGAGTGCCAATTCCGCACATTTGTACAAATATTAAATAACCTGCTGGACTACGTTATCACTACATTTATCTTTTCCTTTTCTTTCTTTCTTTTTTTCTTTCTTCCTTTACTTTTCTTTCTTTTTTCCTTTCTTACTTTCTTCTTTTTTTCTTTCTTTTTCTCTCTTTTTTAAGAGACATTATTACGTGCACCTTCAACTAACGTGCACAATTTTACATGAAATCTTTTTCTCTCTCGATTTTCTTCAGCTAGTTAGACTTGTACCTTTAGAAGTACGAAGTTTCGATGGTGTAGCTATTTTACAGACAAGATACTTCGGCCGTACCTTTTGTGAAGCGTTACAAAGCAATACGGGTATATATACTTTACTATATCTATATATGTATATATATATATATATATATATATATATATATATATATATATATATATATACAACGTAGAACAATATCTACGTAAGAGAAATATATCCAATAAAACTTGTTAAGAAAGTTTCTACTTCATTTAACGTGGCCGTTACGTCTACGTTATCTAATGAAAGTCGGTGTAACTTACAAAACGAGAGCAACGTTGGACATCTTTTAATTTCAATATTCCAGAAAATCGTACGAGAAGAAAGAACTTCTTATTAGAGGACAATAGAAAAGAAACGTAAAAGTTTACAACGAATATTCTTAACGTTAGAACATTGATAATAAAGCTAAAAACTATGGTAAGCAAGTATATGCATATATATATATATATATATATATATATATATATATATATATGTATATATATATACGAACGCGTGAAAATGTTGATAAAAAAGGAAGAATATTTGGAAAGCAAACTTTTTACTTTAGCGAGAAAGCTGAAAAATAAAACTTCTATGAACGTTCGTTTGTATCTAGTAATCTTCTATACATATATCATTGAATGAAGAAGAAGGAGAAGAAGAAGAAGAAAAAGAAAAAGGATAAAAGAGGGTAGGTACGAAAAGGAGAGCTAATGTCCACTTAGAACGTTTCTAGCATGAATTTAGTCGTGGTGGAATATTGGCGCGCAGTAGGAGTAGCCAGTGCCAACGAAACTTCAAGCATCCTCGTTATTTAAGGGTGTAAGAATTACGTACATTCGAGTTTCATCGTCGACATCAGCGAAGAAACCATTCGCCATAAACTGGAGGAAAAGTGGAAACTTCTTTCTAAGGTTGAAGAAGAGACGAAGAGAGCCAAAGATAGAAAGAGAGACAGAAAGAGAGAGAGAGAGAGAGAGAGGGAAGATTAGAAAAAGAGAATAAGAGAGAGAGAGAGAGAGAGAAAGATAGAAAGAGAGAAAGAGAGAAAATACGAAAAGAAGAAAGCATCGTAAAACTCTAATATCGTTGCCCTCCGTTTCTTATTTCTGACCGCGTGTTATCTCGGCCATGTTCATCTTCTCTTTCTCTTTCTTTTCCTCTTTCTTTTTTTTTGTTTCGTTTTTTCTTACCTTCCATCTTTCTTTCCCTCATTCGAGAGTCTAGAATTACGTTGCTTTATTGGAGGATCGCACGATCGTCAGGAAATTTCGAGTTTACTCCCGAATTTCTTGTTGATCTTTCACTTCTTCCCCCTCCCCCCTCTCTCCCTTTCTCACTCTCTCTATCTCTCTCTTTCTCTCTCTCTCTCTCTCTCGCTCTCTCTCTCTGTCTCTCTCTCTCTGTCTCCCTCTTTCTCGATTTCTTTTTCTCTATTTCTCTCGGGTGCGGAACTGTGCCGAGTTATCGTACATTCGAGGGAATAAAAAGTTCGGTATAACCGCTAGATAAATCCAGTTAGCAGAGTGGTAAGTGATTCCAAATGGATAAGAATAAAGTATCACCGGAGCGAATTCGCGACCCGTCCAACGATTTATGATTGATCACGAGAAGAGAAAGAGAGAGGGAGAGAGGGAGAGAGAAAAGGAGAAGGAGAGAGAGAGAGAAGTTCGTTCAGAGTTTTATCACGCTATTATCTACGATTAGCTAGCTCGTGAAATCGTACGACCGCGACTGCGTTTTCTCTCACGTAAGCTTCGTCGATGTAATCAATTTTCAGAAGAATTATTATACTATCTAATGCATACAAAAATCATGAAGGAAAAATAAAAAAAACAAAAAAAAAGAGAAGAGGAAAAAAGAAAATTACATTTAATATCGAAATAGTTTTTTGAAGAAAGATTAACAAATCATCATGTTGAAGTTAAAAAGAAAAAGGAAGTAGAAAGTCATCGGTAAATATAAGGCCCGATAAAATTCTCTCTCACTCTCGTTTCTTTCACATCGAATATTATACCTAGCATACGAATCGATCTCATCTCCGTGAGCATCTCTTTTTTAAAACCGATTTTCATTCACAGTGCACTACTCGCGAGAAAGCTCTTTGATAGTTCGCATAGCCACGATTTTCGGCGGCTTTCTTACTCTTTTTTTTTAACCTAATATGCTTCGAATCTACGTAGCTTCAAAATGATAAACGTAGCGATCGCTCGAATCGATCGCACATCTTTCAACGTGAATAAAACGACAATTATTTATTCACTTATGAAAAAGTAATTTAAAGAGAATAATCTCTTCGGGAATAACAGGATTTTTAATACAAATCTATCTACTGAATATTTTGTTGAGATCTTACGACAAAGAAAAAAGGAAACAGAATTTAAATGGCACAAATAATCGCTTAACACTTTTACACGATCGATGAACAACGATTATTGTTCTTCGATACGCTCGAACGTAATACAAAACATATTGGCCAATATCAGCTTGAACAACGTCGATCGATATTGGTGCAATGTTTTCTACTACGATAAAAATTTCTCACAAGATTTTTACTACATCTCTAACCCCACATTTATATCGCGGGGTCAGTTACTGCTTTGCTTGCGAAATTTTTTCAATATTTTTCGACATATATATATATATATATATAAAACAATATCTAACATTCTAATCCGCAACTTCTCTTCTTAGGTATTCTGTATATAAAATTGTATAATTAACAAGACTCACATATATTCTTTATTTTTCGTATAATAATTCTTGAGGATCGTAAGAAGACAAAATAATCTTGCATGTTCTCTGTGTAGGTAACTTTTAAAGTGCAACAGGTAGTAGAAGTGAATCTTTCATTACTTATATTTTTTTCTTAATATTTTTGCATCTTGCCGATCAAATGCTTGCCGATTTAAATAATGACGACGTATCGATGAAAATGAGCGATTTCAAAAAAAAAAAAAAATGAAACTGAAATGACAGATTCGAATAAAATTCGATATATTTGCATGCATTGAAAGCAACAAAAAAAAGGAAAAATAAATAAATAAAAGAAAAAGAAAGAAAGAAAGAAAGAAAGAAAGAAGGAAAAAAGAGAAAAAACTAGTTCGACATCGTCCATCTACGTACGTCTTATCTAAAGAGATAAGAAATCGGTTTCTTCTAACAAACGAACTTCCGGTGATTTTTGCTTCGTCAAATCGGTGTTCCCGATAAAGGGAAAAAAGAAAAAGAAGAAAGGATCGGTTTTTTCTAAGGAATCTTACGAGTAGAAACGAACTGACACTCTGTAAAAAGTGGAAATAACGTCCGTCGGGCAATAAAGAGATAATGCCGAGCTTTGTGAAAAGTAGGGGACAGTCCCTTCGTGGTAAGTTCTTAACGGAACGTCCAGCCGTTGTGAGAGAAGCTTCCATCCCCCAGAACGAGGCAATTACAGGGCCGTGGTTTACCGGTCGCGTTTACACCCGTAGCTTGCTTCTCCGTATAGGTTAAGCCCCAGTGCGATCGTAAACTTAGCTGACGCGGTCCAACCTCTTTGGCATTGGCGTTCGATATTTCGAGTTCGCGTCGTCGTAGTCGTGGTCTTCGTCATAGTCGCCGTCGTCGTCGTCGTCGTCGTCGTCGTTGTCGTCTCTAGCCTCGACCATCGTCGTGAAAACTCGCTTGACCCCCTTCGTAGTATCAGTAAAAGGAGAAGTGCAAGAAAGAGAAAGATCAAGGGATGGGTCAGGGATAGAATGGTGGGGGAGGGGAGAATGGAAGGGGCTGAGATAGCTGTCAGATCCATTGCATCGGAAGAAATATCTATTTTCGCGTATATCCACGTGAATCCCTGGTGGACATACTGTGACAATTTTTCTACCTTTTTCATATTAAATATAGAAACAAGATGAGGAAAAAGGAGTGGAAAAGTATTACATCGAATTCGCAGGAATCAAAGTATCATCGTCTTTCTCTCCTCTCACCCTTTCTTTTTCTTCTTTTTTTTTTCTTCTTCTTCTATCTCTCTGTCCCTCATGCCTGTCTAGTCGAGACAAGCTCGTAGCAAATCGGAACGGAAATCGATCGATCGATTCATCCAATGGTGTACGACACGATCGCGTCCATTATACGATTAATATCAAGACACATATTAATTCGCTTTTGAATAACGTTATTAATGATCGAAGTGCGGAAGCACGACGACGTACGATTAAATCGGTCGAGAGTAGTAGTACTAGTAGTAATAGTAGTAGTAGTATTAGTAGTAGTAGTAGTTCTCGTTCGAATAACACCGCGTTCAGTAGCCGTAACACACGACGGAGATTATTAATCTAGCTCTGTAATAAAAAGTAACGAAACGTGTAAACCGAAACTAACGAATTAATAATTTCGCTTAAGTGCCATTCTTCGCAAACGTGCAACGACGTATAGCCCTTTTCCTTTTTCGCGTGAGATAACGAAATTTAGCCGTTTTGAAACGTCGTCAATCTGACTTTACCAAGAACTGAACAGAAACGAACATGCTCGTTTTTTTCTTCTTATATGTCTATCTCCTTTTCTTCTTTTTTTTTGCAGCGAACGCAAAGCCGCTAACATTCGACGAGGTATACAATCAAAGCAGTCCGACCAACTGCACAGTTTACTGCGGCGGTCTGACCAATGGTTTGACGGAGGAGCTCATGCAGAAAACGTTCTCGCCGTTTGGATCTATCCAGGAGATTCGTGTATTTAAGGACAAGGGATACGCCTTCATCAGGTAAATTACTAGCCGTTATCGAGGGCGACATTTTCACTGTGTGTGTATGTGTCTCCCTCCCTCTATTTCTCTCTCTCTCTCTCTCTCCCTCTCTCCATCTGGCAGAATAAACATATGGAGAGAGAAGAAGAGAGAGAGAAAGGGAGAAGGAGAGGAGAGGAAAGGAGTAAGAATGTACACGTACCGTTAATTATTCGCCGGATATCTCGCTAGTAATAGGGATAGTCTCCAAGAAATCTTCCGGTATCATCCTCTGTGCAAATCCTCCGAACTCCAGCATTCACATGCGTCGCGTCGTTTCAAAGCTTCGCGATATCCCTTAAGACTACATCGTGTCGGCGTAGTCGAAACGAAGCGACGACGTACGTCACCAATGTGTCTCGTTTTCCTGGTGTACACTATGGAATGACAGAAATTCCCTCGAGCGAGTTAGACCCGACACGCGTTTCCTCGCGTGACTAGACTTCTCGTCTTGATTCGTAGATAAAGAGAAAAAGAGAAAGAGAGAGAGAGAGAGAGAGAGAGACAGAGAAGAGAGAGGCGGGGGAATCGACGATCGACAAAAAGACAAAGAATAACGAAACGCACGATCCAACGATCGTTTGTAACTTTGACACGCGGTGAACCGAAGGAATTTCTTTTTCTCGAAGCGAAAGCTCATGTCAAATCATCACGAAAGATGACATTCTTTCTCTCACTCTCTCTTTTTTCACGAGACCTATCTTCAAATGGTTCCGCTATCTTCGACAATATATGTAGATATATTATAGGTACTATATATATATATATATATATATATATAAAACTTGATTAATAGTTCTCTTTTAGCATTGCACACCCGACGATTATGATCGGCCCGCAAAATTTGGGTCACGATTCTCGTCTGACAAGAAATATGGCGACGCCTTCGAGAATCCGTCGAGCATTCGTAACTCTCAAAGGCGTATCTATATCCCTTAAAGACAGCCGCGACCTACCTCAGGACGAACTGTCGAGAGCTGTGGGAGGGTCGTGATCTGAAATGAGGGATAGAAAAGGACGATGAAGGAGACCGAAGGAAGAAGTGAGACGAAAAAAGAGAGAAAGAACTGATAGGGAAGGAAAAACCCTTTCTTTTAACTTCTCTCCCTCTTTCTCTTTTCTACCGCACTCGTTTCTCGCGCACGTTATACCCTATTCAGCATTCTTTACTCTCTTCTATCCTCCCCTCTAAACGATCATCCACCCCTTACTCTTCGTCGCCATTGCCGTCGCCATCGTCGTCGCCATCGTCGTTGTCGTCGTCGTCGTCATCTTCTTCTTCTTCTTCTTCTTCTTCTTCATCGTCGTCGTCGTCGTCGTCGTCGTCGTCGTAGTCTACCCACCCCCGAAGCGTTCCGTTCTCGGTGTGTCTGCCACAGTTCCGCCACCCGTGGACAATGTCCGTCGTTCAGATATCTTCCGTCTAATTGCTCTTCCTCCTACCATTCTTCCGGTACCGTGGCATCATCCCCACCCTTTACCCGGAAGCGAATATCTCGGGATGACGTATGGACTTACTTCTGGGCTTGGTTCGTTCCGCGAAAAGGGACACCGAGAGAAGAGTTGAGGAGAATGAGGAATAGAAAGAGAAAGAGAATAAAAAGGAGAGGATTGGAGGGTGAGAAAGGATCCTTTCTTCTTCGCGAAAAGAAAGAATCTTATCTGCTGCTGGTTATCGCTCGAGTTCGGCTCTCGCCAAAGAGGGTTGAGGGTGAAAGGGGTGAGTCTTTGCTGACGACGACCATACTTCCTTCTACTTGACGATCACAGACGCAAAAGAGAGAAAGAGAGAGAAAAAGAGAGAAAGAGAAATCGTTCGAACTATTCCATTGTGTTGTCCCGATCGTGAACGTTAAAAGTGACCTAATCTTCGCGAACTTGCAATAATTCTTCGCCTCCGACTATCCCAGCAATTTCGGCACGAGCCGCCACTGCCCTTTTACGATCCCTTTTAATCCCCGTCCCGAATTCGATGGATACAATGTGCGCGTCATGTCCAAACTTCCGTTGCGTTTATCCAATAAAATTTATTGTTGCTGTTCAATCGCTTATCGCGATCTCTCTCTCTCTCTCTCTCTCTCTCTCGTTCCTCCTCTTTCCCTCTATCAGTAAAAAAAGTGAGGACACCGGTATAAAACGAGCTCGTGCGCTTCTGCGCTCACGTTCGCGCTCCGCTGAAGGCACGTAAAAACGTTTTACAACTCATCACCGTGCCTGTAACTTTCCAATATAAAAATTTATATCGATCGTCGCGAAGAATAACGCGAATGAAATATACCTACTACCAACCAACGATTTTACAACGGCTTCATGTTATATACATGACAGTGCGCGAGAGTATTAATTACGTGTTTGTTTCAAAAGAACGTCCTACGTGTTATTTTAATGAATCGCTAATGCATCCATACAAGCTCGTTCGTTTATTACTGCAGGCAATTTTAATTCTGACTATATTTTAATATAAACTTATAGATACAGTACACATGCACACATATTTATCTACATATACATATAGTTAGATACAATAAAAGCTTAAGACCTTTGTGGTACGTTCGACGTAATAACAATAATATATATATATATATACATATATATTTGTGCAGTATCATACCCTTCTTTCGAAGATTCTCAAAAGCTTTGTATTTCTCGTTAAAGCACGAAATTTGATTAACTCCATAGCCTACGGCGCGAGTAGGTATCCGTACATGAGATTATCTTTATAATGCCTCTAAAAACGACGTGTTTATGTCCAACCGTGTGGCATAACATATCCCCGAGTTTGCCCAACGATGGCAAAACCCCTTCCCTTGATTCTTGGGTAAATGCCAAACGGCAAACCTTAACTTCCCCGTAATTGAAGGGCTCGATATATAAGACTCCGTACGCGTGTCGGTAAATACAATCTACTTACCCTCCATTCTAAAGGTTAAATCCCTTCTTTATAGCCAGGATATATATCGGATGCATTGTAAAAGTTACTCGGGTTACGTATAATGTAAAACCAGTGACGAAGATTTTTATATTCGGACAGTAGCGAAAAGAGAAGAAAAGGGCCGAAAAAAGAATTTAAGAGAAAAAGAAAGAAGAAAATTCGAAAAGTGCATTTCCTTCGGGTAAAGCAACGGCATACTTTTTCGTTGGATTGTAAAAATATCAAAAGCTAAGGCGAGATAGGGAAAAATACGATTTAACATTGGAATGCCAGCAACGAATCCGGTAATCCGGATTCGGAAGATTCACAATTATCGTGGTCATTCGTGCACACAGTAAATTCGCATAAATTAAATGGTTGGAGTCGTTTAGAACGCCAGTGGCCAGCCATTCTACAAAGGTACGGTAATAAGGTCCGGTGTAACTGGTGGAAAGAGTGCCGAATTATTCCGTAGATTCTCTTCTTTCGATTTACTATACGACGCATATATATACATATATGTACATATAAAAAAGGAACGCCAAGAGTAAAATTTAAAATCTCCTCTACTACCCTCTACTACGATCATTCTCTGATAATTAATCTACATTTCGCTCAACTTATTTTCAGGTTTTCCACCAAAGAATCAGCCACGCATGCTATTGTGGCGGTACATAACACCGACATCAATGGACAGACGGTGAAATGCAGCTGGGGAAAAGAAAGCGGAGATCCCAACAATGCTCAACAAACTGGACAGGTAAACGACCCTCAAAAAATTGGATCATTTAGATAAAACGATTAGAATATCCGTCCGAAAGTTACGACCATACGTTGCTCTCAATGGGCAGTATTCAATCTTATAAAAGTTAATAAAGGACTCAGTGAAATGCACGAACGGTCATTGATTTCGTTTCTCTTGTACACGTTCGTTTTGCACCATCGAAATAGATACAAAAGGGCTGAAAGGAATCAAGAGAACAGATCGTGAAAACTCCAGTTCAGAGCTAGTGGAAGAAGGAAGTAATTACTAAGTTCGATTCCGGTCCTAGTTCCATCCGGTCATCTCTAACTCGGACTCTGCTATCCACTGTCGCTAAAGCAGAAATATGACGTGATCATTCCCATCTCTCTTTTTCTCTCTCACTCTCTCTCTCTTTCTCTCTTTCTCTCTCTCTCACTCTTTCTCTCTTTCTCTCTTTCTCTCTTTCTCTCTTTCTCTCTTTCTCTCTTTCTCTCTTTCTCTCTTTCTCTCTTTCTCTCTTTCTCTCTCTCTCTCTCTTCGTTTTCTACAATTCTGGAAGGAAAGAATGCGAAAAGAGAAGAAGGAAGAAGAAGAGAAGTAGAAGGAGGAGGAGCAGGAAAAGGATGAAGATAGAGGACAGAGAATCGGGCAAGATTCCGGTCTATTCAGGTGGCTCTCTTCAGGAGTGTGTTCTCGTCGGGTCTCTTAGCAATTAGCGCCGTTAGAACGAGTAGGTACGTCCGATCTGGGAAACGGTATCTAGAGTACGGTGCTTCGTCTCCTCGTCGGTTCGGATAGTACTTCCGCCCATCCATCCACTGTTACTCGGCCCGTGACATCGCTCTAATTGATCCCTATTCCCATAACGCGCTTCTCCCACCGAGTACTAGGATATCGAGTTACTACGTACCTTGTCATGCACGTATGTATATACATACATACAGACACATACGTACATACATGCATTCATGCATGCATGCATAGATATGGATATATATCTACTATCCTGGGCAGTTATCGGCTGCTTGACTTAAAGAGGACGTTGGAAATTCTGTCATCGACCGTTCGAATCTCCTTCAAACCTATTCGATACGATGATAGTAGTACGTTCGCGCTTTCACGAGAAAACGCGTTGTCGAAAGACCGTCGTAAAGCGCTTATATCGGTATCATTAACGAAGTTAGGATCACCGTCGCTGAGATGAGCATCGTAATCTCCGTGATCGTTCGAAAGTACCTGGAAGAAGTTATAAAGTTAGGCGAATAATCGTTATTAGGTATATCATTTTCCTTCCAACACGATTTCGAAGGCAACCTCTTTTTACTTTACGATCCTAATTATATTAGAAAAATGTTTAATGCTCAATTATGATTATAATGGTCATTAGAAAAATCCTAATCGATTGATATTAAAAATTGATATTAAATAATAAAGAAAAAAGTTCGTTTTCAAATTCAAGCCAATATTCTCGCTCCTTTCTGTTTCATTGATCCCGCTGCTCTTTCAGGCGTTATCGTCGGCGACGTACCCATACTATGCGGCGGCAGCAGCTGCCGCCGCGGCGGCGGCGGGCGTCGCGGGTGTCGGAGGCGTCGGTGGCGTCGGGGGTGCCGGCCAGCTCGGCTACTGGTATCCGCCCCAATCTTACCCGACAACGGCAACGCAGATGCAAGCCGGTGGTTTCCTTCAGGGAATGCAAGGCTATACTTACGGTCAGTTTGCAGGATACCAGCAGGCGCAGTATATGGGGTGAGTTTACCTTTCACTTTTCCTTGTTGTTTTTTTTTCTTCTGCGAAAATATCAACGATTTTCCGAAGAATTTCAAAATTTTTTCGAATGATAACGCGATTCGTTTGAACATGATGCTTTATGGTTCTTTAAAAAGAACAGAAAATTACATCATAAATATTTTGTATTTATCATCGAAATACTTAACGTTTGTAAATTCATCAATTAAGTTTTCTTAAACATCCTGTATATCTATATGTACATATAGGTATATTGTAAAGTATCATCAAGCACTGTCGCCTTTTCGTTGCCAGCTGACCATGCTTGACTGATGTTACTGTCCGACTGTGGTCAGCCAGCGTCATTGCAGTTTAACCGAAACCATGATTTCCGACTAAATACAATTCCGTCGTTAGAGTCCAAGTAAAATTTTCCATTTGATATTAGGGAACATGTTGCTTTCTTTATTAAACGAATACTTCATCGAACATACATAGCAGAATTTACATATTATTTATGTACGATTTTTACGAGTAGTACATTCTCGTTACGTTTGGACATTAACAACGTTAAAATATGCAAAAACAGAATGGGAATGGGTGTCCATGCTGCTGGCACAGCAGCTGGATGGGGCCAAGGATTACCTGGGGGACCGCAGTTACCACCACACCACGCTACGACGGTCACGGCACCCCCAGGGGTTCAAGCCGCACCTCCGCCTCCACCACCCCCGGCGCAAATGATGGCCTATCCGATGCAACAATTCCAGGTAACCATTACTTTTCTCTATCAGCACGACGATATACATGAATGTTCGTGTGTTCAGCCGTACCCCTGTACGCATCGATGCTTTCAATGGAATTCTATTTTCCATGTTTCTACTAAATATTGCTTTTCAATTTACCCAAAGACGATAGTAATTGTTATGATTTCTGAATACTAAATGCCGACATTGATTTTGAATTAATGTACATATGTTAATTATGACAAACGATGTCTAGACCTCATTTTGCGTTTAACATTTAATTATATATACTCTTATGCTTTATTAATATTTAACATTAAAAAAAGAAAAAAGAAGCAAAAAGATACTGTTTGATTTTGCACGTTGTCATAGATATGTTCACTCGATTTTTGTAGAAAAGTTCACATAACATTATTCATCCTTCACCGTGTATATTCACTATTACACTTCTATTATATATAATTTTGATCAGTAAGAATGCATTTAACACGCATCATTTCGTCACATCGTAACACGCATGATCCTTGCACAATTTACTAATCTATCGAGTATCTCCCTGGAATAACATCGTTCTCAATTCATTTAGAATATACAAGGAAATAGTAGTATATATGTTTGTTTCTCTTCAAAAAAATTAAAAGGTAAAAAAACTCATGAACATTCTCGATAATAATCATTACAGCTTTAGCAGTATGTAAGCCAGAAGAGATACTCGAGTGGTCCATCTTAAAAGACTGTCTTTATTTACATATTTCGGTTCGCAGGCACAGTGATCGCTACCACTATCATCGCACGGCCTGGCTTATCATTTCTTTCGAATGTCACTTAGCATCAAGATAACTGCGTCTACAACCTGGCTCAACCTCAAATCCAGCCTGAAAAGTATCACTGGATATCGTTCTTTCGTTCTATCGTACAGAGTCACTCAGGAGCGGAAGAGAGGCAAGGTATATTAAGAGGGAGAAAGAATAAGAAGGAAGAATAATATTGTTGTTGTTGTACATACGTAGGTACTTTTGTATCGACGTGATAAAGAGAGAAACGATAAAGTTTCTCGTTGAAGAAAGAAAGAAAAAAAATAGCATAAAATAAAAAAAAAGAAATAAGAAAAGTAAAGTAAAGTAAAGTAAAGTAAAGTAAAGTAAAGTAAAGTAAAGAAAAGAAAAGAAAAAATAAAAAAATAAAAAAATAAAAAAAATAAAAAAGTAGTCTGCGTCGACGACGTCTACTAATTAATTAATTCGCAATCGATCGACGATATCTTTTCGGTTCGACTGAGAAAGAAAAAAAACGTCTCGTCCTATCGCCCTTTGACACTTTATACCGATCGATGTGTAGCGTAACGGCTTATTACCGTGTAACACCAATGTATTTTTAGTGTAACGGACTATAGGGGGTCAGAGGTTGAGTCATGGTAAAGGCAGTTTCAGTTCGATTAGTGTTCGTATGTGTTAGACGAGCGATTGCGAGCGAATAAGGGAGAGAGAGAGAGAGAGAGAGAGAGAGAGAGAGAGAGAGAGAGAAAGAGAGAGAAAGAGAGGGAGAACATAGATGAAAGTCATGGGAGAAAGAGAAGAGAGAAAGAGAGTGAGAGAGAGAGAGAGAAAGGAAAGAGAATGAAAGGGAGTGAGTGAGAGAGATGTCGAGATTATTTCTATTTCCCTTCTTGAAATTCGGACCAAGACTTAACCAGCGTTTGTGTGTTCAAATGGTAAAGTGTGTTCTTGGTTGCGGTCCAGCTAGCGGATGAGGACTGGCTGACGCCTAGCCTTCTAGTGTGATGGTAAGCAAGTACATCCCACCGACAGGAACAACTTCTAAAGCAACAACATTTACCACCATCGACAGCAACATCAACATTTCCGTCACCATCGACGCCACCGCGACAGCAAAAGCAGTAAAAATCGTGCCGCTTCCGGCCTGACGTCTTGCGACACGAAGGGCAATAAAGGTCGAGAAACGAATATAATATTAGCTTAACAAAACATACAGATGTATGGGGGAGGGGGAGGGGAGTAAGGTTGATAGAAAGTGGAATATAGAGAAGAGGAGATAGATAGAAGGAGAGAAGAAAATAGAAAGAAGGGTAAGGAGGAAAGGTAAGGAAAGAAACGAAGAAGATAAAAAAGCCGTGATAAATTTTATGCAAGATCCTTTCATCCTTAACCACCCCATTACGAATTTCCACTGATCCTCCGTCGATTTTAATTGACTCAAGCTTGCAAAAGTGGAAAGGGATAAAAGAAGAAGAAGAAGAGAAAACGAGTGAAAGAAAAAAAAAAATAGAGAAGAAATTCCGCTGTTGTTGAGCAATCGGTGACGACATCCTCTCGCGTTAGTCCGCAAGAGATCTTAGTCTATTTCTAGTCTCAAATAATTTTAGGTAGTGTCTCGCCGTGTCACGTTAGTGTCAAGCGCTTAAGCACGAAAACACACGAATTCTCGGATGCACGGACCAACCACACACGTTCGCGCAGCAACAGTTGTCTTAGTTTTACTACAACAACGGTCGACTTTATGAATGCACAACGCACGCACGCTTGTCGAAAGAGAAGAAAAGAGAGAAAAAGATGTAGAGATAAAGATGAATCAATTGCTTAGATTATGCACGCGCACGCGTCTACGATCGTGCGAAATCGATCATCAAAAACTAATTAGTCTCGTCTCCCTGATGGCATCTATATACATACATACATACATACATACCCCAACCCCATCCTTATTCCCTTAATCCTCTTGCGCTGTGTATAGTGCGTGCTTTTCGAAGAAAAATTTTTTCCATATGGACCCTTTCGTCCTATGAAAGAGAATAAAGTGGAAAAAGGTAGAGAATCATCGGATACTGATCTGTTTCGTTATTTTTATAGTTTTGGGCATAAACGTGAATAGAGAAAGAAAGAAAGAAAGAAAGAGAAAGAAATATGGAGTGTGTGTAATCGATAAAAAAAAACTTGAACTCGCACCGCCGTAAGAGTGCGGAGTAATCTTTTTAATTCACGGTGTATAAAGACTAGATAAAAAATGAAAGAAAAAAGAAAATGTCTCGTGAAGAAGAAATATCGCGAGTTTACTCGAGAGGGGAGAAAAAGAGCGAGAGCGAGAGAAAGAGAGAGAGGAAGAGAGGAATATATAAAAAGAAAATTATTATAAACGAAACCCAACAAGTAGATAGTTAGATAGGTATATTATATTACAAAAGTTGCTCGACAGACGATCCGAAATTCGGCGGCAAAGCGGAGGCGAACTTTTTCCGATTAAACTCACGAATAAACTAAACGACGATGATCTAAGCGTTTTTAATACTGCGCGATCACTTACGCTCGCAATCTCCGATAAAATAATTCTTAATAAACAAATGCTATTGCGAATCAGTACAACCAAACGTACTCTTTCTTAACTTTTACAAGAGAAAGGGAGAAAGAGATAGAGAGATGGAAAGAAAGAATAAAGGAGATCTATTTGCCAGGTGCGAGAGTATTTCATACACGCATGTGCATTTATACATACGTATTTGCTAGAACAAACTCGAGGCCAAAAAGACAAATCATCCGAGTGGGTCATCGTGTATAAACAAAGTAGATGAGCAAATAAAAAAAAAATATATATAGGAAAAGAGAAAAGTTAGAAGAGAAAGAGAGAGAGAAAGAAAGAGAGAGAGAAGTTGAAAGAAAAAAAATTAGAAATGGACTGCTCGACACTCTCGAAGTATAAACATTTTTATTATTAGTTCTCGTCCAAACCGATTTCTGACATCCGGCGAGACAAATATTTTTATAAAAGGATCGTCGGTGTGCGAGCTTCGGGTCTCGCGACGCTCTCGATCGTCACGTCACCGTCGTCGTCGTTATCGTCGTCGTCGTCATCGTTGCCGTCGCCGTCATCGTCGTGCGGCCGGTCAATCGCAGTAATAACCCTTGGTGGTTTTTAAATAAGCGTTAGATTTTTATATAATACTAAAGTACATACATAGAACCAAACACTAACAAAGAAGAATAATAAGGAGAAGGAGAAAAAAAAGAAATTATGAAACTCGTGACTTTAAGGACACTTAAGCAATAAACCGTTAAGCTTACAAATGGGTAAAGATTAAAATAATAGACAAAATAAAAAAAAAAGGCTTTAGCAATCTCTCAGCCTCTCTGTATATCGCTCTTTAAAAAGAGAAGAGAAATAAAGGTGTTTTAAACTGGCGAACGGAAGTCGCGCATTCTCAACAACGAATGAAGGCTTTGGGAGGAGACACGGAGAAAGGAGAAAAAGAAGAATCGACACACGAATATCCTCCACGTGTATTTATGCATTCCCCGCGTAATTAAATCCTCCGAACGAATAAAATTAAAGAAAAGAAAAAAGAAAATAAGAAAAAAAAAAGAAAGAAAAGAAATGAAACACGGTCTCCACGATGTCCCGAATTTCGACTCGGCTAATTTATAAAAGTAAAAAAAATGAATGAATATCGAGATCGTCGGTTATTGTAATAAAGATGGTGTGAATAATAACTATGATAATCTGTATGAATGAACTAGTACGTACGATCGAAAGAAAGAGAGTGAGAATGGAAGAATGAGAGCGTAAAAAGCGATAACGATGAAATATATATAAATATATATATATATATATAAATATAAATATAAATATAAATATATATATATAAGTATATATATATATATATATAAGTATATATATATATATAAATATGATTGCACAAGCGAAAAAATGAAAATGAACGATACGAAAAAGAGAGAGAGTTAAATACAATGCGTAGTTAGAAATATTGCACAAAACAGCACGAAAGTTACATTATATAGTGGCATTGAATTTCCTTCTCGTGTACGCGCGTCGTGTCTATCATCGGTCCAGTAAGTAGTAAAAGAACGGCTGCCATAATCGATTCGAATTCGATCATCTTTCGTAAAGATCGTTACATAAAGTGTTAGCAGAAATTAAAGTAGTTGGACGCAGAAGGTGTATATGCGTGTGTGTATGTATATATTTTGCAAATAGATGGGTGGATTGAGAGAGAAATAAAGAGAGTAAGAGAATAAGAAAGAGAAAGAGAAAGAGAGAGAGAGAGAGAGAGAGAGAGAAAGAGAGAGAGAGAGAAAGGACATAATGGCGATAGAATAGAAGGAGAGAGGGAAGCAAAGGTTTTCGATACTTGAAAAGGTAGAACAAGGCCGAAGTGTAGAAACTGGTAGAGCGCAAGCATCATCTATCTCCATGTTCCATCTTTTATCTCTCTGTCGCCTCCGCTTCCCTTTTGTCTCTTTTATTTTTTTCTTTTCTCTTTCTCCCTCCTTCTCTCTTTCTCTCTCTCTCTCTTTCTCTCTCTCTCTCTCTTTCTCTCTCTCTCTCTCTTTCTCTCTCTCTCATTCTCTCATTTTTAAGCACTAACAGAGCACGGAGTTCTTGCACCAACAAGAGCCACGCGCTCCCAACTTCCAGCAGCTACCCTCCCAGTCTAAACTATATAGATGTATGTTTCTTCGTGCACCGCGAAATCCTCTCTTTGAAGCCGACGATGAAATCCATGTTTGCCTATCCCTCAAAAATGAAACTGTCTCATCCTGTAGGAGTGCGTCGATGGATAGAAAGTCCATGAACTTTTCCGCGAAACAATGAATCAAAGGAACCGATATATAGAAAATATATAGAACGTACATTGGAAAGAGAAGAAAAGGAAGAGAGAGAGAGAGAGAGATAGGATGTTATAGGGAAATAGTGAATGAGACGAAAGGAATGAATAGACGGGAAGAGGAGATAAAGAATGGTAGGAATAGTAACGACAGACAACGAACGATAGATCACTTTGTTATTAATCAAAAGAGATAGGGCAGATCGTGTTTTAAGCGAATCAAAAGCGTTCAACGTTTTCAAATCAAAAGGACAAGATGATCAAAGGGTGAGACGTAGCAGCAGCGGTAAGAGGGAAAGGAGGAGAGATGTTTGCCTGGTATCCGGAGACGCCAGGAAACGTAACTCCGAATGAACGAACGAACGGACGGACGAATGACGAAATCGAAGTTTTCGAGAGGTAACGTCGGTCGCGTTGTGTTTTTCTCTCTCCCTCTTTCTCTCTTTCTCTCTCTCTCTCTCTTTTTCTCTTCCCCTTCACTCTTTTTCACCTGCTCTCCTTTTTCTCCCTTTTCTCTTCTCATTTTTTTTTACTCTCTTCTCTTTTCCAACCCCTCGAATCGCGTCGGGTCGCGTTGATGAAAAGCACGATCCGCTTGGAATTCGTAACGTTCACAGACGAATATTAAAGGGGAAAAAAAAGAGAAAAGAAGAAAAGAAAGAGAGAAAGAGATAGAATGATAGGTAGTGGAATCCCGTTAACGCATCGTTTCGCGGGCTTTAAACCACATTAAGGACTTACGAAAAGAGAAAGAGAGAGAGAGAAAGAGAGAGAGAGAGAAAGAGAGAGAGAGAAAGAGAGAGAGAGAGAGAGATGCAAATGTCAGCTAATAATCCTAAGGTCTTCTCTCAACTGGCAGTGATAAATACAGCAGTTATACCTGCTGTAGGAAAATGCGAAAAAGACCGACTGGCGCCGATGTGATCTCGATGCGTGTAACATAATTCGATCAATTTCATTTCATTTTCTACGTTTGTTCTTAAACAAAAATATCGAATGTAACTTTTTGTCAGACGAAATCACGCATCGTTAAATCGATTATAGAGACGTCCAATTTGACGGACATTCGAGGAAAAATTTTTTAATAATTAACATCGAAAGAAAATTTCTCTTTTATCCCAACCGCTGTATAATATAATATTCTAGAAGCGCCTTATGTGGACACGGCGCAAACGTATTGAGAAGGAGTAACAAAATGATAACAAACGAAAAAAAAATATATATATATACAAACATCATACCTGCGCACAGCGGCGATGATGAAAGCTGTTATTTTGAATCGTCGCGCGTGAGCGTAGCGCGCGCGTTGTGCGTGGTGGAAATAATAGATAGATAGATAGATAGATAGTTCATAAGTCGAATGAGGAGACATGAAAAAACATAAGGGAGAAAAACAAAAATCATGTACATTATTAGT
>NC_060957.1:8085161-8165161 GCF_910589235.1 Vespa crabro
AGAGAGAGAGAGAGAGAGAAAGAGAGAGAGAGGGAGAGAGAGATACCTCTAGAGACAAGTCTCACACGTACAATAGAATCGCGAGACGCCCTGGGACGTGCGTGAGAAAACGTGTATGATATTATATATACATAAACATAGCATATAAAGTATATTATAAAAACAAAAAATGATGAATATAAATAAAAAATATATATATAAATACTATATGAAAAAAAGTAAACAAAGTATAAATATGAATGAAGTATATAAACGAGAACATAGGATAAAATACGCTTAGGCTTAAGGATATAAGATATTATTATGATGATGTATGGTTGGTTTATAATGTAAAATATATTATAGAAAATGTACTCTACTTCTCTCAATATCACGACCAAATTTCCTTCTACGTCCTCAATTATAATAACTCAAGAAGAACGGTCAAGGTAAGGTAAATCGAACGGCTTTTCTAACGCTTGCTAATTTATTATACTCTTTTTTTTCATCCCTTCTACCGAGTTCGAAGTTGAATATTTTTTGTCTGCCAAAGTGCTCCGCTAATTCTCTTTTCCTCGCACACTTCACAAACCCTTCACATAGAAAATATCTACGTAAACATAGCTTTCTTCGATCTTACCAAACACTCCAGTACCAACACCAGTACCACCCCCCAATCCCAACTCCAACTCCTAAGACCAACGATTCTGTACAGTGTTAATACGTACAAACAGATACGAGGGTTAAAATTAAGATAGAAGACGCGCTTGGAAACTAAGAACATTGCAGATTAGTAGATTACGTTTACGGCTCGAGCAATCCCGTGACTCGAAGATTAACGACACAAAGCTGCGCATAAGTTCCGTCTGACATTATCAAGCCCATCGTTCCAACAGAGAGAAAACGGTGGACATAGTTTAAGCTTCTCTCTCTCTTTCTCTCTCTCTCTTTCTCTCTCTTTACACGTTTCTCGCGGTCAGATTAATCCCATCGAGCCGAAATGATTTACGATAAATGGAATTACGTTTAAGCGGGGACCAATAACGGCATGGCGTGCATTCGAAATTAATAGGTCAAGAGCGACGACGTCGAAGTGAACGTCGAGTAAAAAAAAAAAAAAACAAAGAACAAAAAAAGAAGAAAAGAAAGATAAATCTTCAAAAATAAAAGGAAAAAAATAACCAAACAAAATTCAATTAGAACTAAAAAATATCATAAAAAGTTTTTTATACCTGTAAAAGTTTATCGATTTAATAAAAAGAAGAAAGAGAGAGAGAGAAAGAAAGAGAGAGAGAGAGAGAAACGGAAAGAGAAAGAAAGAGAGAAACTAAAAAAGAAAATAAATACAAAAAAATTAAAACCGATAGAAGAGACAAAGAGCGTACGCTCTACATAGAGCACGATCTCGTATTCGTTTATAGACGGTAGATATAAACGCGTAATTGCGTGGCAAGGGTGCGGTGGCCGGTTATTTTAGCGCGACTGACTGACACGCGGACATGACATGCTAGGCCGCTAGGAAGTCCGAGTTCTCTGTCCTCGCGTGTGCCCTATCGGGCGCCCTCGAATGCTCGCGTACGTGTATACGCAAGTTCCACGCGAGCGCGCACCCTCTGACTGCTCTCTCTCTCTCTTTCTCCCTCATTTATATAGGGTGTTCTATAAAATAGAAAAAACGATAAACGACATTTTTACTAATATGACGTTTAATAGATTAATGAAAAATCATTGAACGATTTTTACGGAGTTAATTACCAATTATATAAAACAATATGAAAAATTTTAAAAAGAATTAGGATATTATCTTTACATCTCTTATTTCGATAGAACGACCCTTCGATCGTTTCGATTTGACTTAGCCACCCTGTAGATCGGATAGTCGCCACCGGTACGGCACACGACGTACAAGAGAATAGCGTAGTATAAAGCATAAACTACAATTAGCGGTAATCCGCGTGACACGGGCATGGCACCCTTTGCGCATATTAGAGCATTAGCTGCCGAGTCATACGAGCGAGCCGTACATCATTTCGGGACGTGCCCCCGTCGTCTCCCTCGCAAAATCGTTAAATTTACGAAGAAACACGACTGTCCCGATACAACCCTGACTGAATATTACCCTCTTGCCGCTCTTCCACGTTTGCATTGCCGCGACATCGCCGTTGTTATCGCCAAGCTTGATAAAGTTTTGTTTCCGTGACATACTACACATGAAATATATATAGGTGAAATGTATATGTGTATACGTATATATATACATATAAATATATACATATATATATATATATATATATATATTTCGATATTTATAAAATAAAATAGAAATTGTTTCGACGAAATATATAAGTTACGAAACATAATGTACGAAATTAATCGGCGCTAACATAAACGAGAACAACGGTGGGCAGAGTTCCAATTCCTTCGTTTCAATTAACAGAAAAGTTTAGAGCAACAGCCTCGGAATGAAGCAAATGTGGTTCACAGAATTGGCCTCATCGGTCACCAGGGAAGCGTGGAACACTGTACTTCTCTCTACCATTCTCATTTGTGGTTGTCAGTCCACTACTATTCTACCACCAGCGTAACCGCTTTCGAGCCCTTAAACCTTTATATATTTCGTTCGGATAAGATTCTCTTATGTCGTCCAAGTATTATCCATCTTTTGGAAAATATACATGAATCGTACGCTCAACGATTTTATTGAACATTAATGTGATATAAATCCAATTTTGCAATTACGAACCGTTCTAACTCGAAGAGTAAGTATTTTAATTAAACAAGATTATAAATACGAATTTTATATTAGTATAATAAAAAGTAAAGTAAATTATTTTTATATTAAGAACTTCCTAACGCTATATTACTGAAAATAAAATAAAATCTGTGAATAATTTGTTTGCTATACTCGTCAAAATAATTTTCAGATTTAAAAATATTTGAAAAACCGCGTTTACCATGCTTCGATCTCATTGGTGCATCTTCTACAGAAAGTAAGGCTCTTCATTGGTTCATACGATCGAGAAATTGCGTTCGAGATACATCGAATTATCAAGAAAAGTTAACAGAACAGTATATTTGCGTTGTCATGTGTGATTTTTTACAAGATAAATAATTTATTGAATAATTAACGTCATACATAATGATTATTAATACTCTCACTAGTACAGAATAACGAAGATTAAATATAACAGTATAATAAAGGTTTACCCATAAGTGCTCATGAATCCTTTGATTGGTTGCTATGGTATTTTGTCCTATATTAACTCTATAAGAATTCAATTATAATAAAGCTAAACGAACAGGCCTAATCCTAAACTTGATTATATACTTAGAATGGGATAAGAATTGAATGGTTAGAACTCGTATATAATTAAGATGTATCATCGATACTCTTGTAAGTATATGCATTCATGATTTAAATATGCGACGCCTAGTGGCAGATTGAGAAGACTCCGTCTCAATCTAAAATTTACAGAGGTTATGTTGTGGAAAATACTTATATTCTTGCACTTTGTACTGCAGATTCCGTTTTTAATAATTTCAACAAAAATTAAAAAATGTCGTATTTAACGAGAAAAGAGATCGATGAAATGAAGCCACAAATTGAAAAGGCCGTAAATAAATTTCTCGGCTTCGGTGAACCTGCTATTGTTACTACGGCTGTCAATTGTATTACTTCTGGCTATGATAAACGTAAAACGGCAGGTAAAAATGATAAAATGTGTTATATATATTTCAATTTTTATTGAACAATTTATATACATAATTTTTATAATTTCGTTTTTGTTTTTTCCAGATAAACTATCCGCTTTATTAGAAGATAAAAAAGCTTCCAAATTAACAGAAAAGATATTTGCAATATACGATGACATCAAAGCTGCACAAAAAAGTAAAAAACGTAATCATGTGGAAGACAAGGAAAAGGAAAAAGATGCTAAAAAACCTAAGTTCAAAGATGACGAAATAAAAAATGAAAAACCTGCAGAAACTCAACTATCCGCAGACAAGGTAGTATAATCTTTTTATATTTGAAAATAATTGTACTGTATATCGTAAGAGTTTTTATAGATTTTGTTGTTTTCAGATAAGGCAAATGATGGCTAACGCCCAAAGAGAGATAGAAGAAAGAAAAAGGGCATTGAAAGCTATTAAGCAAGAAGAAGTACTACCTGTAAGGCCTCTCTTTAAAGCCAGGGATTCATTGCCGAATGTAGGCAGTATGTATAATCAAGGTCTATTAAGCAAAACAGATTCTGATAAAGCACGAAAAATTGCTGCACTCCAAGCACAAATCAGAAACAAATTAAGTTCCGGATTGCTTAGTAATGTCGCAGTGCCAGACAAACCGACTCCTTTGATCTTGGATGAATCAGGAAGGACCGTAGACATAACTGGAAAGGAGGTACAACTTACGCAGGTAGTACCAACATTGAAAGCTAATATTCGTGCAAAGAAGAGAGAAGAATTTAAAGCTCAGTTGCAAGAATCGAAGGGTCCAGAAGAAATACAAGATACGCACTTTTTTGATACTAGAATTGGAGTGAAACCAGCAGTACGTAATAAGCGTTCTTTAAAATTCCATGAACCGGGTAAATTTCAACAACTCGCGGAGAGAATTCGTATGAAAGCACAGTTAGAAAAACTTCAGAATGAAATTAGTCAAATAGCTAGAAAGACTGGTATAAGTTCGGCAACAAAATTAGCGCTAATAGCACCGAAAACGGAAGCTCTCAGTGAAGATGTACCAAATATAGAATGGTGGGATTCTGTCATATTAACAGGTGGATACCCAAACGAGGATGAACCAACGACGATCAAAACCTCGACGATTACAAATTTAGTAGAACATCCAACGCAAATGCGACCGCCAAGTATGTTCTGCTAAAATGATAAATTATAATAAATTAACATAATATATATTCTCTGTTAATTCTATCCTAAATTCTTTCTTTCAGCTGATCCATTGAAACCTATCTACATGCCTGTGTTTCTTACAAAAAAGGAAAGGAAGAAATTGCGTCGTCAGAATAGGCGAGAGGCGTGGAAAGAAGAACAAGAAAAAATTCGTTTAGGGTTAGAACCTCCACCAGAACCAAAATTACGAATTTCAAACTTAATGCGAGTCTTAGGTACCGAAGCAGTACAAGATCCTACTAAGATCGAAGCTCACGTACGACAACAAATGGCCAAAAGATTGAAGGCTCATGAGGACGCCAATGCAGCTCGACGATTAACAGCTGAACAACGTAGAGAGAAAAAAGCGAGGAAACTCAAGGAAGATACTAGCCTTGGAATACATGTGGCTGTTTATAGGTACGATCATAAAAGAAATATATATTTATATTTTTTTATAATCTTTATTAAAATACATTACACACAATTATAAATATATGACAGGAATAATACGAACATATATTATAAGGACTTTTGATTCTTTTAGAATACGCGATCTTGTGAATAACGCATCTAAAAAATTCAAAGTTGAGACAAATGCAAAACAGCTATACCTTACTGGCTGTGTAATGCTCTTCCGAGATTGTAACGTTGTAATCGTCGAAGGCGGAGCTAAACAACTTAGCAAATATAAACGATTGATGATGCATCGTATCAAATGGGAAGAGGATATTGTAAAGGATAATGATGGAAATGACGTACCGAATAAATGCGTTCTCGTTTGGGAAGGAACGAGCAAGCAACGTCATTTCGGTGAGATAAAGTTCAAAGTGTGTCCAATCGAAAAGATGGCACGAGAACATTTCAAAAAGCATCAGGTTGAGCATTATTGGGACTTGGCTTATAGTGGAGCCGTTCTTGATAATACGGATGATGTACGCTTATAGAAATTATTATCTATGACATTTAATTAAAAGCCGTAACTATATGGTGATGCCGTAACAGACGGTAGAGAATTTCTCTACCAATCAATCAATTTAAATACCGACAAGAAACTCGGGAGAATGTAATCAGTGACAGGAACGGCGCGGAAATAATAAAAGTGAGCTGGGATACCTGTGGAAAAGCAGCTGTCTTCAATGATCGTAGTTAACCCTAGATATATCCAAATCCTAGCAATATCGAGTAGCCTGGCACGAATTAATCTATAAAAACTAAACTAGCGAATACATTTAATAAACTTATATATAATCGTTTCTTTCCGCGAAGAAAAAGATCTAAGAACATCATTGAGAAGTGAAAGCGTTGCTTTCGTGTAAGAGACCGATCTTCCTACACGCGACATACATACGCAGGCTAGATTTATCGTAGTCAAAGCATTTTTTCTGAAAATTTTCAGTGTACGTAGGCGTGCCTCATGCGGTCGTCCATCAGCGTCGATCATTCGCACGATGTCATTCTAAAGAATTTTAATCCACGCTTGTCGTTACGGTCAGACCCACGCACATTCATTAACATAACTTAACGATACTGTACGATGCTTATCTAGCGTTGAAGTATTATGCAAAAAAGAACTCGACACAAACACATACATATACATATACACATAGAAACAGAAGTATACACACAGGTATACATAACTTATAGCTTTTATGCTCAGGTACCAACCGTGATTCTTTGTACGATCGATTTAAGGATGTAGGTGTGAGCGAGCGTGCATACTTGACACTAATCACTAACTAATCGACAGATAGACGATTATCTTTGACGCGGAACCTTTCCTAATTGTAAGATAATACATAAAGAGATAAGTGGAAAAAAAAATAAGAATAAGAAGAGATTGTACAAGTTTGAGGAACAATACGAGAGAAACATGGCGAACCTTGGTCTCGTTCGTAGTAACACTGTAGTATTTTAGCGCATCGCTTGGCTACTTTTACCACAGCGTATAACGCATTACTAGTCGAATAATACACCGTGTACAGAGCCCCCTTTGGTATACACGTCCGGCAACGTGTCGACACCCTGTATTACGGCGTACAGTCATTTCTCTCTTCTAGTCCTCCTAGTCTCGAGGGCCCCACTCCGCTAGGTAGTGGCGCTAAGACCACACGGACTCAAGTCTTACTTTCGTTCGCGCATCGTTCTCAGTTCAGGTTTACCCGTTCCTTGCGTTCTCAGGCATACAAGCAAGCTGCCGGTGTATTACTCCGGCCTTTCTTGCGAAAGTGCGATACGTGCGAGAGCTGCGTGAATGCCACCGTGCGTTTAGAACTACATAACGGTTCTCACCTTCCGCGGACTAACCCTCGCGTACATAATCCTTCTCTTATTATTCTACGTCATCTCTGGAACATTGAAATCAATCTGACGGCATGTTGTTTACCCTTACTACGCGGTGAGTGCGATTTTCGATTCTTATCATTTCTAATCGCTTCCGCGATTTTTCATTGGTGTTCTTTTATATTATATTTTTATTTGTTTGTTTCTCTCTTTTTTATTTTTTTTTCTTCTTGTTTTTTTTTAATCAGTCTTTTCATTTTGCCGATGCGATCCACTAGGATTGATAACGATCACTTCTTGGATTAAATGAAAATGAGAGTGTTAATAATCTGGTGCTTACCCACGAACAATTCGATTACCGTGAAGTTAAATTTCCTTTCGATCCCCCTTTCCCCATATCTTGCTCTTTCCCCATATCTATCTCCTTCTCTCTTTCTCTCTCTCCCTCTCTCTCCCTCCCTCTCTCTCTCTCTCTCTCTCTCTTCCTCTCTCTCTCATACTTTGAATACTTTAGTAGTTCGATAGCAATTTATATGTTCTCCGGAGACTAATCGGATAATCTAAGTTTCTTTATAGTTTGACGACGTTAACTGATATTGGAAACGTGAGATCATTCGCTCTTCGCGCGTTCGATACTACATCTCTCGTGATCGCGCGAACTAGCTGGAAAGATAAATCGTAATCGATGATAATAGCGATTATCTTTCCTTCCATGCTTCGGTGATCGTAGAACGTTGAAATTATTGAAATTACGTTCCATCGAAGAGCTTTAATTAAAAGATCGACTATGTAAAATTGATCGCGTATGGATCAATATGAAACACGTGACTTGGCAAATATCAATGCATTGTAAAAATACGACAAATGCACATTTTTTACCAATCTTTTGAACTTTCGCTATAGCGTAAAATAATGATAAAAATGTGTTAATCCTTGTCGGTAATTAATTTTCAACAAACCTTTGATCGATAATACAATCAACGAAAGAAAGATTTCTTATTCTTTATTATACTCATATAAGAATGCTCCGCTTTCACTTGTTTCCATGCATAAAGACGTAACTGACCTTTCGTGACGAACGTAACGAAAAATTACAAAGCAGCAATGCTTTTGTGCAGGTATTTAGTTTAAAGCTAGCATTTGTTGTACAAAATTATAATTGTCATGTTACTCTCGTCGCAAGGTAACGCAAATCTCATAATGCAACTCTAATACATACCCTAAATACTTTTTAACGTTAGATAAGAGAACAGAGAAATGGCAGAGTTACGAAATTGTAGCCTTGCAAAGTGTGTGAAAATGTTACTATAACAATTTGTGTTTGCTGCTCTCCGTCCGAAGTTCTCTTTATATGTGTACGTACGTATAAAAGGTTAGCACATTGCGTTGAATGCTTTACGAGCAATGAGATCTATTTAAATAGAGATCGATAGCGAAATACGCGCTCGCGTATATATTGTTTTAGAAATAATAATAATATTAGTAATAATTATAGAGAGGATTGATTTTTATCAACATTCAACTGTCAGAGATTTCGAGACTTAAGAAATAAAACTGTTAATTATTCACAAAAATTATCAATAAATAATAAATGTATCTCGTGATTTTCCGGGATGAAGAAAAAGATAAAAAATTAGAATAGAAACGATTACGCGAAAAATTTCATTCGACGAAAATCGATTCCATGAATATTGGTGTATTAGATGCTTCTTAATTATGAGAGTTCGAAGAGTATCGTTACGTAAGGAAAATAGTAAAAGTACCAGGAAGAATCCTAAATGTCAGTCAGAAGATAACTCCGACCACCCATGAAGACCTCGAATTGGTCTGTCGATCTTATATAATAATTGATGAATACTAACTCTCTCCATCGAAAAATCAGTTGGTACGATGGTACCAAGAAATCAGCCTCGAGCGACGTGATGAATGAAATTGTTCGCAGCGAAATGTTTGCTGCGAACAATGGCCACTATGGAACGAGGCGAAATGCCATCCTATAGACAAGGTCTTTGGAGTTCATTACGATCCTACGATACACAACGAAAGGATCTACATAATAATACGTTCGAACGTTGCCGTTGCAACGTTTTAATGTGAAAAAAATCGCACAAGATTTCAGTATATATATTCCTGAATCGAACACGTATGTATAATGTTTCTCGATCGGTAAAATCTTTTATTCTAGTACTCGAGAAAATGTATGAAAGTATTTTACAAAAACAGTAAAAATCTAATATATTTGTTATTGTAAATTTGTTATCGAATTCTAAAAATATAGTCAACAAACTAAGGATTGATAATAAAGTCCAAAGTTAGTAAAATTATTCGAATCCTACTATCACAATGCGGATACAAGTATCGTATAAGAACGCATGTCCTTATACAATACATATCTTCTTAGCCACCCCTTCAATTGTCTTCTCGCGATCATGATCTTATCACTTTACTGTTGGATCGTGTGGTGCAACACGGTCATTGAATTTGCCAAGACAATCGCTGCATAATAACAAGGTGAAAATAATAAAAAAAAGGGTATATTCCATAGGAAATATAGTAAGGAACATTTAAAAGGAAGGAGTTTGCAGTATTCCGAACTGTGAAAGTGGATAAGTAGGTATTTTCTATCCTTAGATTCCGATCCGCAGATTCTTCGCGTTGCTGGCGCTCGCTGAGAGTACGACCTTGCCGCCGAGGATGCTACAAGATTTGGGTAGGCGTACGAACGCCTCGATGGAGAGGTATGATCAAGCGGAACGAATGATTCTGAATTCGAAGACGCATCTGAGTAGAGGTTCACCCTCGTGGTATCTTGGTGCTTCTCATGAGATGACCAAAGATGCTCAAAATCTTTCAAGGAAGGCTTTACGGATCGAAACGATGTCTGTGATGTTGGTAGAAGCTTTGAATATGTCTTCGAAGGAGGCCTCATCTGTTCTACCTTCAGTCGCTGCGTTTGGCTGTTCAGATCCCCCAAATCTTTTGAAGATCATGTCTGAATGTAAGAAGATCGATCCACGATATAGATCATTCACTGGAAGATGTAACAACGTGTTACATCCAACCTGGGGTGCTGCTTTAGAGGCCTACATCAGGCTTCTACCACCAGAATATCAAGACGGAGTGTCTTTGCCACGAACCGATTTACCTAGTTCCAGAGAAGTCTCTTCCAGTATTCACTCGGGTGGTCAAGATCTGAAACATCCATATCTGATGGCACTTACAGCATTATTCGCCCAATTTCTTGCTCACGATCTAGCTCATACACCTAGGATGGAGCTACCGGATGGTACCAGATTGAAATGTTGCGACGTTGATTATGAAAATTTCCATCCCGAGTGTTTCCCAATTAAAGCTGATAATGCGATCGGCTGTATGGAGTATTCTAGATCTGCACCACATCCTGGTAATTCCTTACAAGTAAGTAACTCCTACGATTAATACATTCTTCTTCGAATAACTTCTTTCATTGTAAAGAATCAAATAAATATAGGCTTGCAAGCTGGGTCCACGGCAGCAGATTAATCAAGCCTCCTCTTACTTGGATTTATCTCCGCTGTACGGTAGCTCGGAGGAAATATCCAAAGCCTTGCGTTCGGGCAAAAGTGGCTTGTTGAATACTCAAAGAAGAAACTTACCGATGCCATCACCGGAGTCTGAAACTTGTAGAAGTGTGAACAAAGCTTTCCCTTGTTTCCTCAGTGGTGATTCCAGAGTGAACGAACATCCTGGCTTAACACTGATGCACGTAATCTTTCTACGTGAACACAATCGAGTAGCTGAGCAATTGGCCAAGTTGAATCCTCAATGGGACGACGAGAAACTCTATCAGGAAGCTAGAAGGATCGTCATTGCTGAAATGCAACATATAACTTACAACGAGTTCCTACCTGTCATATTTGGAGAAACGGGTTTAGACAAGTAGGCTTTCTCATCTTTTTTTTTTTTCGTGTTTTTTTCTAACCTTTACTCCTTAACTCTTCTAAAATTCCATAAATCATTGATCATAAACGAAAAGTGACATCGATCTCAACAAACATAAAGGCGTTGTTATATTCTATACAATGCGTCGAAACACTAACACATTTCCATAAAGAGACAGCAAATCGAATATAAACGTGCCGTTAACTTGATCGCATCAGCATGCTGAGCTATTAATATCTCTGCACGTGTATGTCGATCACGACTCGTCTGCTGCCCTTTGCCGTTCATTTGCCAACTTATACGTTGAGATAACAACGTTAAGGTTCCAACGGATCGATCGGAGATTGCTCATCTTAACACTGAGCCTTCCTCGTACTTCCATTTGTCAAGTTGTTCGTATGTCTTCGTACTTACTCCCTGTCTTCTGTTATTCCTTCTTTCATATATTACGTTAATCATACCAATATCACGATATAACGTAAAATTGATCATGTTCATAACACAAATTTACTTATAAAGAATTATCCATACATATGGAAAAAAAATGTTGACTTTCACTTTCATTAAAGATTTCACACTCCTGTTATTTTTTTCTTTTTTTTTTTTCTAAACGAAAAGATTCGACTTGCGGCTATCCCAAGAAGGATACTTTCGGGGATACGATTCACGCACTGATGCGACTCTTTCGAATTCGGCAGCCTCAGCAGGTCTCTTTTTCGTTGCTGCACTCACACCAAAAACACTCGATCTCGTGGACTCTAGATCTGCACTGAAATCTGGGGAAAGGTCTCTCCTCTCGGCCTTCTACGCACCTCAAGAATTGTATGAGGCGGGTGCAATCGATCGATTGATAGCAGGAGCTACAGGTCAGTTAAAATTACTCGTATCCTTTTCGTTAACGGTCGACGTTTGGTTGCTGTAATCGTAAAATAAAAATTAACAAGTTATCCGACTTATATTTATGTATGTGTAGGGTGATCAAACAATTCAAAAATTATATAAAACATTACTTATATTGACAATAAAATTTTAATCCTTTCATAAGAATCTTCCCAACAAAATTGTTTTATTATGTTTTATTTTTAAATGTTATTAATATTTACTTCTCATTCATTAAAAGCTTTATATTATATGATGTTTGTGATTCCAATGAAATCATTCATCTTTTCGTGTAAATTCCCTCAAAAAAAATTGTTGTCAATATTTATGTTTCTTATTCGTAGAAGGAAAAATAAATTTTTTTAATTTTTATTATTATTCTTCATATATAATCAAATAGAAAATAAGAAAATTTTTGAAATGTTTCAATCACAACTCGTATATGCATATATTCATTGTGACATTTCGAAAAAGATAAATTTTAAATAACAACGAAATCTTATTTAAACAAACAAAACAAAAATCATTAGGAGATTCTCCGATAAGTTGTCCCATGAGAACTTGGTTTTAATGACGATCTAGGATGCAAGGTCTAATTTCCGCGACAGCGGGACATTCTAGGAAGCCTCTACCCCCCGGCTTGAACGAAATCCTTCTGGAGCGATATTTCCATGATGGGAAGAGCAATGACGTGGCCGTTGATTATGCTGCTCAAATCATCCAACAGGGCAGAGATCATGGTTTACCATCTTACGTCAAATGGCGAACGTTTTGCGGTTTACCAGACGTTACCACCTTTCAGGATCTTAAAGGCACGATAGCCAAGGACATCATCGAAAGATTACGACTAGTTTACAAGTAAGACGAATTACATTTATATGTACTTATAAGTACATACATTATCGTTTGAAAAACAAGTTAATGTGTTTCTTTTTTTTACAATAGAAAAGTTGAAGATATAGATTTAGTGACAGGAATACTCTCGGAAGCACCAGTAACTAATTCGGTCCTTGGACCAACTTTTCTCTGTTTGCTAGGACGTACCTTCCGAAATGTTCGTTTGGGTAATAAAGAAATCCATGTTTAAATTAATGTTTAAGTTTATCCAAATGATTAGTAAAAAATTATTTTTGATAAACATTTTACGATTTTTATCAAATCGTTTTAACAGGCGATAGGTATTGGTACGAGAATGCTAACACGCCAGGATCCTTCATGATAAAACAATTAGAAGAGATTCGTAAAAGTACGATGGCGCAAGTTCTATGCAACAACGGAGATCACTTGAAATTAATGCAACCAAGAGCATTCATTTTGAGAGATCCTTTCTTGTAAGTATATTCAACAACGAAGATATTCTAATTTTTCAAAATATCGTAATTACATTTGCAGAAATCACATGACAAATTGTACGGAACACATAAACATAGGCCCAAATCTGATGTTATGGAAAGAAAAGGAAGACACTTTTTAAGTTTTTTCAATTCGATCGAACGTAATAACCATTGATCGTGATCACTAATTCTGTTCCTGACTTTACTAAAGAATGTAAGATTACCTAATGCTCTAGAGAGAAGCGCGTTGTGTTTTATTATTATTATTATTATTATTATTATTATTATTATTATTATTATTATTATTATTATTATTATTATTATTATTATTATTATTATTATTATTATTATTATTATAAACTCAACGACAATCTCTAGTCAGGGTAACGTTGCATTTACTTGCGTATCGTAAAACGATATGTTTGGTTGTATGTATAAATATGAATACCAATTTCACTATCAATGAAGAAAAACACGGATGCCCTTTTTTCCTTGTTATATTATGATACTTCACGTTATTATTACGATTGAAAATTGCTTGACCGTAATACTATTGTGACACCGAATAACGATCAAGAGAAAGAAAGAGAGAAAGAGAAAGAGAAAGAGAAGGTCAGTACCATTCTCCGTGAAGAAGAATACATAAAATTACCTAGCAACGGAGCTACACCAAATTGCGAAATGTTCAAGACCTCTATGGCGTTCGCATTCATTATTACTGTTATTCTCTATAAAGAACACAGCCTTCTTTTGTACAATTGGAACGTGAAATCATTAAAAAGCAATGTTATTATAGAATAAAAGGAAAACATTTTTATATGCTTTATGTTTAATGCTAAGAATAAGTATAGTTGAATTCCTGCAACAAAACTTTCTATCTCGATATACTAGTGTATCTACTATTTTTTTATTTGATAAAATTGCTATATAGATTTTTCATATGTTATTGTTACTGATTATTTTCTGCGTAGACATAATCGAAAGAGTTGATTTTTCGTAGTATTACGCCATTCGTCTGATTATACTATATATCATTAACTAACTTATGAGTAAGATACAAATTGTATCTTGCAACTTTTGTTGCACAGTTATACTATATAATTTTATCGTAACTCCATCTAGTGAGTAACGTCAGAAATATCTTACGTCAGTTCAGAAGTATACAAAAACATATCAAATTGAATAGAGGATATGGTATTAAAATTTGAAACTTGAATTTTGTAACATTATTTCGACATTATTGCTTCATGCGATAAAAAAATCTTCTTATAATTTTTGGATAATACGTCTAAGTAAAAAATAGATGAAACTAGAATCATAAATGAGGTTATCGAATTTACAGTTATTTTGACACAGTATGCTAATAAAATATCTACATAGAGGAAAATAATATTTAAAAACATAGATGATCCTAATAATTAATCGTATAATTTTCGATTTGAAAGATGAGTTATTGTGACAGACGTAAGTGTAACAAAATTTAATTTTATGTTCTAAAAATCTTTAGGAATATTTTTTATTTGATTATTAGAGATATAATTATAAAAGATATACTTATAAGAGATATAATTTTACCTATTTTTTAATAAACATTAAACTTTTAGAAGGATTGACAGAAGAATGTCCCTTGACACAGGACAAAAACAACAAGTGTAAATTAAGCCACTTTTTTGGTGGTGGTATGAAATTGATTGTATGTTGCTTTGCTGTTTTATCCTTTGCTATAACAACTATACTGATTTTACAATTGGTTTATGCCAGTAAATTATTACAGGTACATATTTTGGCTTAATATGTTTTTTTTATATGGATGTCTCAAATGAAACTATAAATATTAATATTATTCATTAGGCTAATAACAGTATTCATGGTGCTGTTGCCACAGATTACACTAATTGTTCACAGATAGGTACTAAAATATTAAGAAAAGGTGGTAATGCAATAGATGCAGCTATAGCAGCGACTGTATGTATGACAGTAGTAGCTCCACATAAGACAAGTCTTGGTGGGTAAGTAATTAGAGTAATACATATTATTAAATATGTATAATATTTATATTCTTTCAGAGGTGGCTGTATGATGTTATATAGCCATAAAGATAAATCGGAACCATTAGTCATCAATTTTGCGAACAATACTGTTGGAGGTCAGTATAGATTGGTCACTATACTTGGAGGAAGTATAAATTTATCAAAAATGTGTTTAAAAATCTTTGATTATTTAACTGATTTCAATCATTCTTATTACTACAAAATGCAGGTATTTTTGGCACAATAGGAATGCGTTTACCAGCCGTTTTGAAAGGTTTAGAATTTGCGCACGTTTTAAAAGGAGTTTTACCATGGAATGAAATTATAGAACCAGCTGCAAAATTAGCTAGAACAGGATTTGTAGTATCAAAAGAATTAGAATATGAATTATCAAATAACAGTGACTATGGGATGCTTTATGGTCATATAAATGCTGGTGGTATCTTAAAATTAAATGATCTTGCAGATACATTAGATGCAGTTGCAAAGAATGGCACAATTGGTAAACAGTTTGAAAATTCATTATTATATAAATTTATAAGAAGAATATATACCAGATATATAACATGATTTTCTTCTCAGTATTATATAATGGGACATTGTCATTAAAACTTTTACGTGATGAAGTTAAGAAAGAGGAATTATTACTACAATTAGCAAATTACAAACCTGAAATGAGTACAGCAAAAAAAATTTCATTTTATAAACATTTATTATACTATCCCTCAGGTGCATTTGATTTTGAATCTTCAATAACTGCACTAGAAAATCTCAAAATATCTCCTAAAATTGCATCTAAAACTGAAACTATGGCTCTTGTTGCTCAAACATTATTGCATTCTAATTTAAGGACTCTAGACATGATAAAAAATGGTTAGTAATAAATGTAACTTATAATGAGAGCTATAAATTTGCTAATTTATCCATTTTTTTTAGTTGAAGAAGAAAGATATACTGGTGTCATGGTAATGGATGGACAAGATACTTATGTCAGTGTTTTGACGTTAGTATTTATATACATTATTATACGTAATGTAAAAAATCCATCAATATTTAATAAAGATTAACTTTTAATTAAATTATGCAGTGGACTAAGTGCACCATTAGGATTGGCCCACATGACTGGCACTGGCTTTTTACTAGATAAAACTAGTAATGATAATGATTTATCAACGCTACTTCCAATTATTTTTCATAATGAAGAAAAATCATGTGAATTACGTGGAGTACTTGGGGCTGATGATACAATTTTAAGTAGCCAACTTCTGTACCATTTGATAGTACGAGGTCTAAATGTTTCTTCTGCCATTGAACATCCAAGGTACATTCATTTAAATATTTAAATTGTCAATTGTATTATATATATAATTATAAGTATTATATTTTTTAGATACTATCTTTTATCTAATGGTGTTAGTATAGAAAATGATCAATTATATATATTAAAAACTGTATTACAAAATAAATCGAATGTTTCAACATCTATATCAAATATTGATGCCAGTTCAATATCAAAAAGTGTAAATGCTATTATAAAACACGAAGATTTGATAACAAGTCATTCTGATAGTCGTGGAGGTGGTCTTGCATCTAGATTTTAAAAATTTTTACTTTTAATATAATTTTTATACAGTGATAAAAAGTATACACAAATATTTATAAATGCTACATTATTTTATTTTATGTACATTACTATATGAAAAATTTTTTATAGTTTATTTGTTAAATAAATGATATAGAATTATAATAAACTAGGAACTTTTTCTCTCTCTTTCTCTCTCTTTAATATCCTACTGTATAATCCATAAGTATATTTCATACTTTTTGTTGCAATCTTTCAACTTTGTATTCTGCACTTAAATCAAGTTGTCTAAATCTTGCATAAGCCGCACTACTACTTAAAACAATAATATTGCTAGTCCACCACAAAAATGACTTGTGTTCATTAAACCAATATGTTGCTAAAACAGTTTGTGCACAAGCTTTTGCAGTACCACTAACATTATGTGTTAAGGGAGATGTTACTTTTATCTGAAGAGCTGTAGCATAGCCAATTGCAAAACCACAAATACCACCTATGACCATTGCACTCCAAAAAAAGAGTTCTCCAAGTTTGTCATAATTGTAAACTACCAAATGTTCGCCGTTAAACAGCATTAAAGGTATAAATAGGAAAACACTGTATAAATTATTATAATAAGAAAGTAACCAAATATCTTGATTTACTACAGGAAGAACCTGTTTAGTATGAATTGAATATAAAGAGAGAATTAATGATCCAACTACACCTAATATTGTTCCTAAAACAGACAAAGAACCTGCATCATTTTCTTGATCCACGCCAAGCCAAAATCCAGTAATAATCATACAACAGCATAAAATGCATTTTAATGAAGTTTTTTGTCCTGTAAATGTAAAGCAAAATTTGTTTAATATTTCTTTAATATTTATACACATTATTCTTACCAAGTATTAAATAAGTGAAAATAACATTAAACACGGTAGTTAATGATCTGCCCACATAATAAAATGCAACTCCAACGTATTTCAAACATAAGTTGTTTGAAGCTATCATTCCAGTAAAGAGTATAGATAATGGTAATATCTATAAAGTTAAAATAAAATCTATAAAATTCTTAGACTACAATTAAAAGAATATATTGTAAAACAGTACCTGTTTTATTGTCTCTCTTTTAAATGGATCACCATTAGAAAATTTAAGATATTGTGGAAACAATATAGATAAATTGGAAAGAGTTATGCATATAACAACGCTTATAATACATTGAAACCAGGTTACAAATAACGGTGCATCCAAATTTACTGTTTCACTAGATAAAAGTGTCTTATTTACAAATACTGTCAAAATTGATATAACCCTAAAAATGATTAAATATTTTATTATTTTTATAAAATAACTTCATTATTTATATATAAACATTACTTACCAATAAAATGCAACGACTGATGCTATATAAATATACTTTGACAAATTTTCTACGTCCATTTTTACAGAAAATGCATCATACTTCTTATATGTTTCTAACTATTATAATATATACAACTTGCAATATAAGAGTTATCCCTTTTATATTAATTTATTAATTCGTAGTAATAGAAAGAATAAAACAAAATACAAATATCTATAATATTCTTTCAATTATGCAAAATATGATACTTTGTAGAAAAAAATATTACATGATTAAAAAATATTATAATCGACTACAAAATACATTTTAACAGAATTATCTTATTAGTAGACTGTACATTTACTTCCGATAAGAAATAATCAGTAAATAGTAATATTTTTTTATCTATTCATATTATAATACAGGTAAATTAATCACAAATTATCAATCAATCATCCTACTATAATAAAATACATACATAAGAAATATCGAACGAATATTTAATTTATTTTGAATGTACATTATATATGTATAATTAAAAAAAAAACATCTGTGTATTAACAGATGTATACATTTTTAAGTTATTTATTATTCTTAATATCTCTAATAAAAAGTAATAACTTAAATTAAATTATACATATATATTCTTTCTACAACCAATCAAAGTAGCTTTTTAAAGGCAAAATATTAAAGGCAGTTTTCAACGATGTTAAATAATACACATGAAACAGAAACATCTAATTCTTTATCATTTCTAATATATTGTTTATGGGAATCGTTACGTCACATTTACGTTACGTTATTTAATATTCTTTATTCGATTTTAGATGGAATATCTCGTTAATCGAAATTATTTTCAGTCACACATTGGGAAACGTAAGCTCAATTACAATTATTGTTATATGAATCCCATAAAATTAATTTTACTTAAATAAATTTTCATATATTTGTAAGACAATATTTATTTATTACGTTTTATTATATAATATTATTTGTATTAATAATATTTGTCTTTAGTAGTCCTGATTTTTGAATATGTACAATGTCATTCGCAATGATAACCTAATTTTCACGTAATTTTCCTAATAAATAGAATGTATTAAACATTCTTTGCCTTTAACTCATACATTTTATCACAGTACTTAATGTAATTGTTATTTTATATCTTTAAACGACAAGAATTTAAATGCTTTTGCATCAAAATTTTGGACTTCGAACCCAAAAAATTGTTATGAAAACTTTTTTATGACGACATAAGTATCTCTTCTCGAAGTTTCCAACAGTAGCGAACACACCAATTATACTATACATATATACATTGCATACACATTTCTACGTGTGGGTGTGTATATATATATACAATTCGATGCACGTGGTATATTATATGTAATCTGACGTCTTCGGATTCTGTCGTGGTAACAAGACAGAGTTACTAATTCCGTTGACACGAAGACTTCGTGGTTGGTGCATTCAACTTACTGACGTCTTTTTAGTATTCCTTTTTGATATTATAATACTCAAATGTAATAAACTGGGAAAATATTTGTCACGCAACAGGTAAAAAGCAGATTAATTTTAAAAATATTTACCAATTATTAATATGTGTAATACATATATTTATTGAGTCGAAAAATTGTTTGTCCTATATTTTATGTAATCTACATAGGTTTGATTTATTGATATGTAGAAGCATATTTAAGTTCTTGCTCAATAAAACGAAATTCTATTACGTGTTATCTAATACATGGCAGATATTTATATCCAATGAAAAAGTGTCGTAGTAGATAAACTGGTAAATAACAAGGTTAATGGATATGTCGATTAATTTTTTTTAAATATATATTTATAATATCATATTATATAAGAAGTCGTGATTTTTAAGAACAGTAAAAGTGATAATTAATAGATATGTTCTTAATATTTCCAGAATACTACGATATCCAATAATATTCTTCAGTTACAATTCTGTCAGCTGTGATGAAAATATAGCTACATTGTTGTCATCTTAATGTTATACTTTTTATATATTATGTTCGCGCGCTATTAATAATATCAAAATTAAATTTTCGTATATTATAATACAAATATTAAATTCATTATATTTTATATATCAGTTATAATAAAATTTTCTTGTATTAATATGAAAATATAGAACTGATGTTTTTATGGAAAAAAAATTGAATAAATACGCTTATATTGTCTTGTAGGTTAAAGATTGACCATAATATTTCCAAAATATGTCGCAATACGAGAATGATATTATCGAAGACAAAGATGATAATCCTAATACATCAGGAGACTTAGGACTTCGTCATAGAATTCCATGGAGCGATCGTGTATTGCTAAATAGTGAAATTCCAGGTTTGCATGAAGTTAAAGAATTATTAGAAGACGATGATGCTAGCTGTTTGGCAGAAGAGGAGGATGGGGTTGGATGCCCTCTTCCATCTACTCCTGAAGATGATCATCTTTTGGATTGTGAGGTACCGTACTGGTAATAAATACTTATATATCTTACATCTAATATAATAATCATCTTATATTTCAGATGACAGAAGTATTAAAAGCAGGAGTATTAAGTGATGAAATTGATCTCGGTGCCTTGGCTCACAATGCTGCTGAACAAGCTGAGGAATTCGTTCGTAAGGTAAAATATCTGAATGTGAAACAAATTTCTATTTGTATAAACTTTTATACACACACATACACACACACATATACATATACATACAAACATCAAATTATATAAATTTATTTGTTATAAATAAGTTTATAAGTACATTATAAGAATATTATAGGTCTGGGAAGCATCCTGGAAGCAATGTCATTTTAGAAATTTACCTCGGTGGTTACAAGATAATGATTTCTTACATGCTGGTCATAGACCACCATTACCATCATTTTATGCTTGCTTCAGAAGTATTTTTCGTATTCATACAGAAACTGGTAACATTTGGACACATTTACTTGGTAAGTTAAAATTGTCATGTATTTGTATTGGTAAATAATTTAATAAGAAATAAACATTTTTATTATGCATATCTATAATATTTTCCTTTTTATAGGCTGCGTGGCATTTATTGGCATAGCTATCTTTTTCCTAACACAACCTCCTATAGAAATCCAGTTGGAGGAAAAACTAGTATTCGGTACCTTCTTTGCAGGTGCTATAATTTGTTTAGGAATGTCATTTGCCTTTCACACTGTCCACTGCCACAGCGAATGTGTAGGAAAATTATTTTCTAAATTAGATTACTGTGGGATAGCTATGCTCATCATGGGCAGTTTTGTACCATGGCTTTATTATGGTTTTTACTGTGACTATCAACCTAAACTTATTTATTTATCTGTTGTGGTTGTACTTGGTATAACAAGCATCGTAGTATCATTGTGGGAAAGATTTGGTGAACCCAATTATAGGCCTCTTAGAGCTGGTATTTTTATGGGTTTTGGCCTTAGTGGGGTAAGTTTTACCCCCTTCCCCTCTCCCCCCTTTTTTTCTCTGTATGATGCGTGCATGCATGCGTGCATGCGCGTATACGTATATATAATGCTATTATAAAAAATAAGAAAAAAATAGAATATACAACTCGTAACATATTAAGTTATTTTTGTTTTGTAACTTGAAACATTTTTAGGTAATACCCGCAGTCCATTATGCTATAACAGAAGGCTGGTTCAAAGCAATTAGTCAAGCATCCCTTGGCTGGTTGATACTAATGGGATGCCTATATATATTGGGTGCACTATTTTATGCATTAAGAGTACCTGAGCGATTTTTTCCAGGAAAATTTGATATTTGGGTAAATATCAAGACATTTGTTATATTATTATTTTATTCTGTAACAATTTTTAAAAATAAATTAAAGGTATTTATTTCGAAACTTGATCTATGTAAGCTCGAAAAGCCAAAGAATATTTTGTTTTTAGTTTCAGAGTCATCAAATCTTCCATGTGCTAGTAATCGCTGCTGCTTTTGTTCATTATCATGGTATAACAGAAATGGCAATGCATAGAATGACAATAGGCGATTGTGCGAATCCAGCTCAGGTGATAGCATTTTAAACATGTAACAATATACTACGAGTATATTATCAATATTTTGTCAAATGTCTTCTCTCTGCATAACTGTAATAAGACTAAAAGGATTCCTAAAACTATCACATATAAATTGGTGTTATCAAGGACTTGACCACAAAAATTTCTTTACAATTACAAATTAATAATTGTAATGTTAATAACATACAAGTAACATTACATTTTTAAATGCAAGTAAATCATGTATTCGAGCACTTTAATTTGCATCAGATTTATATGCTTTTTATAATTGGCTAATTATATAAAATTCAGAATTTAATATATTTTTACACTCAATCTAAAAAGAAGAAAATAGTTCATTAAAAATGCAAGATAAATTTAACAGCGTATTATATATAGCAGTTCTCTATGGAGAAAAATGCCATTTTTATATTAACCTTTAGCCAGAGTCTTGGTGATCCGAGTAAATTCTACTTTCTATGACAAATTCTCAACATATATCACATTTGAATCATTTTTTCACATAGATATCTGCAATAGTTAAAAGTCATGATTAAAAATTAAACAATGTTCTATTAAAATGTCCATAGCAATTACACCACGCCTCCTGCTAAAGGTCAATTTTTATACAATCTCATCTAAATCTATTGCATAATAAAATTCTGTGGTCTGCCTTAGATTCAATCTTGAACTGTTGAAGATAAATACTTGTGATCTTTACTTATTAGATTAATTAGATTTTAATACTAAGGTATATGTACAGTGAAAAAAAGCTACAGTACAGAAAGTGGCTGTTAAAGCAACAGTAATTAAATTCAATGTGTGATTGTTTAGTTCAAATCGTTAATCATAACAATAATATAATAATAATAATAATGAAAATAAGATTAATATTAATAATAAATATTATGATGATAATAATTAAACTCTTGTTCAACTTACTTTTATACTTTACAAAGCCACTTGAGAAAATCAAAACTAATGTAAAGTATAAAAGAAAGTATATAAAAAATGCAACGAACAAAAGTTTGTGTCTGAGATCTAGGAACCAACCATAAATACAAATGACTTTATAGTGTAAGCACTCTGAAAATCGTAATATATTTTGATCACGTTCGTTGTTGAAATAATGTAAACTTATTTATTCTTATGATTATTGCGAATGTAGTGCAATATTTCAATTTTCTTCATTTCTTTTTTCTTTTTTTTCAATGTTTTGGCACTTAAAAAGCTTTTTTGCAACTATAGTCTATATCGGAATTCTATATTTTTGTAGCTATCAAGTGTTGGATAGGTAAATTATGATTGATATATTTCCTATTTATTGAATAATTAATTCTGAAATCTAGGTACACATAGATTGACAGATTCGTATTATTTATTATCATATAGTTACAATTAGTAATTAATAACACAAATTAAGTAATACTCCACAATGTACTTATAAATTATATTATATTTCTATCTAACCTCTAGAAAATGTATTACTTGGTTTATTACCAAGTTGCTTTCTTTAATTCTTTAAAACAGCACTATAATTTAGTATTTTTGAAATATTTAATATTCTTTTTAGAAATCAATGTGTTATACGTTTCTGTCAGTCTAAGACAAGAAAAATGTTGAAATTTTATTTTATGTTATTGTCAAAAGATCTAGTACTTAGAAAGAATGTTGTTAAACTTTTTACACAAATAAACATGAGTACTATTAATAAATTAATAAAGAAACCACAAATATATATGCATCTCATATGTGACAGTAATACATTTATTATATTTTTAGTTATTATAAAGAAATATTGTCACACCATAATGTTAACCTATTTCTTGATTAAGAACAACTTTAAAATTATATTACAATAACACAAGTTCAGTTAATATTTCCTATCCTATATTGAAAATAGCTTTAGAAAAGAAATTAAGCTGTTTGAATATGGCGGTATTTATGAACTCTACCATTTTATCCTTTACAGTGTTACCACCAAATGCATTATCGTTAAGAAAATACGAAGTACCTACAATGTTTTAATTAATATTCTTTTCAATCCTTATTTAAATACATAGTCTTATACAATGTAAATCAAATAAATCCTGATCTTGTTTAAAATAGTAGATTTCTATATTGATATTTAATTTGATTTTTAGGAATTTTATTTCTTTAAAGTTATACCACTGTTCTCACAGTTATTAATTTGAATATGTTTGGATGAGGTTAAACGTCATGCAGAAAATGTTTTCTTTTTTTATTATGTTCATTTATTTGTTTTGACTGAGATTCACATATAATTTCCTATTGTATAATTAACATGGTATGATTCTAATACCTCATTTTTCGTTTAATTCAAATATCGTAAAAAAATCAATTATAATCTTCATAAGATTACTATTGTTAAGAAAGTTTATTCTTATACTATACAAATAATATAAATTCAAGATTATTTATTATATTATAATAAATAATAAAATTGGTACGTAATATTATTATGTTATTAATTTAAGATTCGTTCTTTGGCTCCAAGCAAAAGAGGTAAACGTCCTTTGCTTTCGGATGTATCTAATACGGTGGAGTTTGTACCACAACCCATAATCCAACGTGAAAAAAGAGTATGTAGAAATAATGCCAAAAATATACACATACCTGAGTATAAAGCTGCGACTCTTTCTGCTAAAGATATTTCAGCCACGCAAGGTGTAATATCGGAACATGTAAGTCATACCATTATCTCAGTAAGTAAAATTTAATAGAAATATTAATGTAATATATAATAAACTTACAGGAAGAAAGAGTCAAAAAATTATTAAGTAAACCATTTAAAATACCAATTCCTGGATATCACTTATCTGGGCGTACGCTTGGTATACGTTTATCTGGTCCAAGAACTGCTCTACATGATCCGAATGAAGCCAATGCATTAGTGGTTTATATACCTCCTGAATTATCAGAACACGAAAGAATAAAACTAGATCCGTTAGTAATTGTAGATTTAATGCAAAACTACGAACTACTTGTTATTTATTTTAAACATTTTATATTTCTTAGCTCAAAACAACTTGTACATGTGGTAGTTGATCCCTTACTATGCAATATTCTAAGACCGCATCAACGTGAAGGAGTAAAATTCATGTATGAATGTGTAACAGGAAAACGCATTGAAGGTGCATATGGATGCATCATGGCAGATGAAATGGGTCTTGGTAAAACCTTGCAATGTATTACTCTTTTATGGACACTGTTAAAGCAAGGTAACAATACATTATTTTTTATTTTCTATAGAAAATATAAAAAGATTTATCTATGTAATTATTTGTAAGGTCCAGAATGCAAACCACTGATAGAAAAAGCTATTATCGTTGCACCAAGTTCTTTAGTAAAAAATTGGTATAATGAAATTTATAAATGGCTTAATAACAGAGTTCGTCCATTAGCAATAGATGGTGGAAGTAAAAGTGATATTGATACTAAACTTAAAGGCTTTATGAAAACTTATGGACGTAGATGTGCTAATCCAATTTTAATTATTAGTTATGAAACATTTAGATTACATGCACATGTTTTACATCAAGATGAAGTTGGCCTTGTGTTATGCGATGAAGGACATCGTTTGAAAAATTCTGAAAATCAAACATATCAGGCTCTTATCGGCCTAAAAGCCAAAAGGAGAGTATTACTTAGTGGAACACCTATACAAAATGATCTTTTAGAATATTTTTCACTTGTTCATTTTGTAAATCAAGGACTTTTAGGAACAGCACAGGTAAGTTAAATTATATAATTTAGTAATATAATATTGTGTATAATTATTTACAAAATAATTCACATTTTAGGAGTTTAGACGAAAATTTGAAATACCAATACTTCGTGGACAAGATGCTGCAGCAACAGATGGTGAACGTAAATTAGCTCAAGAACGATTAACGGAGTTAGTAACTATTGTTAATAAGTGCCTGATTAGACGTACTAGTGCTTTACTTTCAAAGTATTTACCATTAAAACACGAGCTAGTAGTTTGTATAAAAATGGGAAAATTGCAAACTGATCTTTATAAAAATTTTATACAAAGTGATAGCATAAAAAAATCTATGGAAGGTATTATCTTCACAATATTTTTTGTTACATTAGATTTTTATCTTATAATAAAATAAAAATATATTTATTATTAATATCCTCTTAAATGTTACATATAGAAAACAATTCTGAAACATCTAAGAAAGGTGGAAGAAGTCTGTCTGCACTATCTGCAATCACACTATTGAAAAAATTATGTTGCCATCCCGATTTAGTATATGATAAAATAATAGAAAAATCAGATGGATTTGAAAATGCTTTGAAATTGTTGCCATCGAATTACAGCACAAAGTATATTTATTTAATTAATATATTCTATGTTATGCATTATATAATATCTTGTATATATAATACCTTGTATATATAATATCTTGTGAACTTTTTTTATTTTAGGGAAATTTTACCTGAATTATCAGGAAAATTTATGGTATTAGATTGTCTCTTAGCTTCAATTAGATCTACAACACATGACAAAATAGTTCTGGTATCTAACTATACGCAAACACTTGATCTATTCGAAAAATTATGTCATAAGCGTTGTTACAAATATGTGAGATTAGATGGTAGCATGTCAATAAAAAAGAGATCAAAGATAGTAGATAGTTTTAATGATCAAAATAGTGGTGATTTTATTTTCATGCTAAGTTCTAAAGCTGGTGGTTGTGGTCTAAACCTTATTGGTGCAAATCGTCTTGTGATGTTTGATCCAGATTGGAATCCTGCTAATGATGATCAAGCAATGGCTAGGGTTTGGAGAGATGGTCAAAAAAAGCCATGTTTTGTCTATCGTTTTCTTTGTGTAAGTAATGCAAAAATCATAATCTTTTTTAATTAAGAAATGTTAATATAGAATATATCAAACATGTTCATTATAGACTGGCACAATAGAGGAAAAAATTTTTCAAAGGCAAGCACACAAAAAAGCATTGAGTTCAACAGTAGTCGATCAAGAAGATGATGTCGCAAGACATTTCACTTTGAACGATCTTCGTGACTTATTTAAATTAGAAGAGAATACAGTTTCAGATACACATTCAAAGTAAGTTTTAAACTAGTACGTTCGATTTGACATTTTTTTGGAATACTATATTTCTTTTGTTATATATTACAGATTTAAATGTACAAGATGTGTTAATGGAATAGAAGTAAAGGGTCCACCAGAACAATCAGATTGTAATTCTGATCTATCAGATTGGCGACATGCTCACAATCCTAGACATTTACCAGACATTCCATTACGACAATGTTGGTCTAGTGGTATTTCATTTGTCTTTCACCATCGTTCACATGAACAGGTAAAAGGGTAATATATTGAAATTATTAAAAGTTACATTTGGTAACCAAATGTTTTTATATGATTTTATAACGCAAGTCCCAAACTATTGTACAGTATTATAATATAATAACGCTATATAAAATAAGAGAAAAATATATTTTTATATTATATACTATGTATACAATGTCTTTTTGTTAAATTAAAATTATTAATCCAATAATTTTTTTTTTAAATTTACATTATTGTTAATATGTATAAATACATAACTTATCCACTTACACACACACGCATATATATATATATATATATATATATATATAATGAGTAATATGATAGTACCGATAATTACAAAGAAAATAATTGTTGTCTGTTTCGAAACAAAACACGCTTTTCTGTTTGTGCAATGTTCGATAACCGTGACTATCATTGATCAAAAGTAGCAACTTTCAGATTAGATGTTTTCACGATAGTTAGTAGATGCTATTAAGTCCGCCATTGCGTTGGAAGAGACGAGGGAACGATCTCGACAACTTCAGGAATTTCTTTCGCGTAGAATGACGCGTGCTAACGGAACGGGTGGTGATGGAAACATGGCGGCAGAGAGAAGAGAGAAGAGAGCGCGAAGAAAGAGCGTTGGTGAGAACGGAGAAGGAATGGGGGGGAAGACCAAATAAAGGGTGGAGAAGCACGTGATCCATACGTATGTTCTACGATTGGTGAAAGCGAAGGTAACCATACCCCCCCACCCCTGACCCGCTCCCGCTCGCTCGACCGCCTTTCCCAGGTTCCGTGCAGCCGCCCGCTCAGAATAGTTCCAGATGTGGCCATGTTTAGTTTGATCTTTGAAGTTTTCGCTCATCGTACTCACAATTGCTACATTTTTATACTATCTTTGCTGACAATTAGTAGTAACGCTCTGTCCGAAAGATAATCGTACTCTTCGCCTGCCTGTCTGCCTGTCTGCCTGCCCGCCTGTCCGCCTGCCTGTCTGCCTGTCTACGGTCACTAGTCTCGTTCACACAAACGTTCATTATCTCTTCTCTTACCAACACAAAGAGAGAGAAAGAGAGAAGAAAAAGAAAGACTAAGAGACAAAAAGAGAGAAAGATTAATAAGATTTTCTTTAAAAGCGCGGAAGAAAAACGCGAAACGTCATCGTCGCGTCGTCACCGACCACATCGACGAAGATTCATGAACGATACTCGCGCGAATCCGTGAATCGATAAAAAAAGAAAAACGAAAAAATTTCTTTTTGCTTCGCAACGATCGACGCGTAAAAAAAAAAATAAACGAAAATACGTCGGGCTTAATATTATATATGGCATATAGAAATACGTAGAATCATTGGACGCTTGCCCTCTTGCGGTCGTTTTTAGGAAGGGAGCATCCTCCATGGATGCGATCCCTTTTCCGTCCCCCCCTCTCCCGCATAACAGAGAGAAGCACGGAAGACGACAAATTTGATCACGTCGGGATGCGAAGTGCAAGCTTCTCGTGGCTTTGTCCGTACATCTTTTCGTCGAAGATAACGTTTTTTCATATATTACCTTGAACGCGTTGAAATAATTACTCTGTCGATATACGTTTTCATGTTTGAAATTAACCGTCTTTCTATATACTATCGCATCCCATGATATTCGTTTAAATCGAAATCATTTGTCACGCGTAGTAGAGATACATAAACGGAAAAGCCCAAAACGGATAATGATCGTTCCATATGCCACGTCAGCAAGAATGACGTCGCTCTGTGGCATGACAAATAACGCGCCATTTTCTTCTCTTCTATCTAATTAACCACGAGAGAGAGAGAGAGAGAGACAGAGATAGGGAGATATCACAGTGAATATGTCTTATCAAATTTAAGTGCGATATCGATTCTAAAGAACTTCAGAAAGCTTCTAGAGAGATATATACGATTAATCGAGCTTAGCTTTCTCTCTGTGTGAGAGAAAGAGAAAGAGAGAGGAGAGAGATACAGAAGCGTTCGGTGAACGAGGCCCGTTCTAAGAGCAGACTTGTAAATTCGGGCTGGGAGAAAGAGGCTAAGAATATTTTTTTTTCTTTTTTTTTTTCCAAAAATTTTTAATATCTTTGTCCGTGGGGATGCGCTCACGCGAGTATATAATAGATACCGACAGATATAGAGGGAGATAGAGAGAAAGAGAGAGAGAGAGAAAGAGAGAGGACTAGCGAAAGAGAGGGAGAAAGAGAGATAGAGAGAGATAGAAACGGACAATCGGGCCTTCCTTTGAGTTTATTTGCCCATTATCAAGTTATTTTCAAAGTCTCAAATGATCACATACAGGCACGCGAATCCACGAGCAAAGATCCGTCGTGTGTGGTCGCGTCTATCGATCGAATGATCAACTTCGGGCCACAGTGGTATATCGTATGGTACAAAACACGATCGATCGGGACAAAACAATGGCATTAGAGAGTGTTTCCGTGGCCGAGACTCTAATCCAAAGGTTTGCCTCCACATTTTTTATTCAATGACGAAACAGACGTAATTTTCACACGACTGTCGCTATTGCTATTATACATTATTACCAATACTGCTACTACCACTACATTAGTACTATACTACTACTACTACTACTACTACTACTACTACTACTACTATTAGTACTACACTACTCTACTGTATTACTATATCGGTGCTCTTACTACACACAATCGAGACGCATATACGTAACGTATGAGAGACGATACACATGTATCTTCTCCTTCCCGACGCGATATACACACATATATACGTAACATACACACGTCGAGGCTCCGTCCTCTCACGAATTCGCTTTGGTCAATATTTGTTTCTCTTCCGGAAGATCTGAAAAGGATAAAAGGAAAAAAAGGCAGAGAGAAAGGGAAGGGGTAAATAAAGAAAGAGAAAAAGAGAAAAAGGTACCATTCGTCGATCGGTTTTTTTTAAATATTGCGACGGTACTTGAGATACTTACGTATCTCATCGATGTCGTCGATCTCTGAAAGAAAAATGGTTAAAATAATGATGGCGTCAAATGTGCGTCTATAAAAGGCTGATTCCTTTCTTGGAATTATTTGTAAAAGCGCATATAAAGGCGTTAACATTTGTAAAGGGTGGGCGGGTACATAGGGGCGGGAGGGGGGTCAAGGTCGTCTTTATCGTGAACGCGGATTCGCCGCAACTATGAGACGTACATATACTACTCGCCAAACCGTGTTTCCTTACGTGTCACGTAGGCGCGTTTAGTGCGATGCTTCTTTCCCGTGAATGATCGGGGGGATTTTTTTAGTCATCCCCTTCATTCAGCAGCAGGTACATGCGAATCTCTTTCTTTTGAAAAGCCTCACGAATTCTTCCTCCACCGTCCGCTTTCTTTTCTAGCGGAGACAGACAGAAGGTTACAACACGAGAATGTCTGTTCTTGTTTAAATCCAGGAGTGAGAGAGATCGCGACTAAAAGTTAGGAAAAAGAGACTTTTATGTAGCACAAAAATGAGGTATGATATTGTCTTTCTCGTACCTATGACGCATTCATGTTATAAAATTAAAATCATCGCGTATATACATATATATATATATATATATATATATATATATATATATATATACATATATATATTTACTACCTTTACGAAATGTTTTCGGTATTAGCGCTCCATGTAGCGCTTTTACTTTTTTTCTCTCGCGTTCTAGGAAATACCTGTTACGAAAAATAACGAAATACCTTTTCTCTGCTCTCTGCCATTCGCGAGAATTTTAAACGTAGATTGAAACTAGTTTAAACTTGTATTTGGTACAACTCGATGTTGTTGTTCGACGAGAGAAAGAGCGGGAGAGGACAGAGTTTCCATGTTTTTCTTTTTTTTTTTTCTTTTCGATCTTGGGACTTCGACTTTATATATATATATATATATATATATATGTATATGTATATATATACCACTTGCACGCCATGTATATATACTATGTAACACATTTACAAATTGAACACCAAGTACATGATACGTGAGCACGCGCGTCGTATGTACGTCGTTATCTATACTTGATACATACGCGCGCGCGCGCACACACACACACGTATATACACTGACGACATACAATGAATATACGAAAGTATATCGTATGTGCACTTTGCTCTAAAAAAAAGTACATATATATATATATATATATAAACGCGCGCGTATTCGTGCGAAAACGATGCACACAACATCGTGCGTCCGAAGAAACTTTTGGACGGATGCCGATGACATTGACTTTTTAAACGTTATCAGTGATGCTGCAACGACGACAATAATGCTTCGTAAAAAATGTGATGTTACAAATGATGTATCTTATTATGCTTATAGAGATATGAAGCAAAAAATCATGATGAAAAATCATGAAGATGATTATGAATGATGATGTTAAGGGACTTAGTATGGTGAGGTAACTTTTAATCATTATGTTGGATCTTTTGATTTTCTTTTTTGTTTTGTTTCGTTGTTTTCAAGAGAGACGAACACAAAAAGCATAGAAACGACGAAGCGTAGATAACGCGACTTCGTAGCAACCCGATTTAATTATATGCTTTTGGATTATACGACGTACTTACATACGTTATTATTAAGCGTGTGCTCACGCGCACTCATGAATATGTATATTCATTTGTTTCGTCGTCGTCGTTTGTGCTTCGTGAGAGAGAGACGGAGAGACGGCAGATTTATTCGAAGAGATAGATTTTCCTCGATTCTTTTCTACGAGCTCTTTTGAGCTCATTAATTTTCTAGAACGAAGTCTAGATCGCTCATTATTTATAAAACGTTATTTAGTCTGTGCAGAGAGTGAGAGATACGAGACAGAAAGAGAAAAAGAGAGAAAGCATTTCCTTTAGATCGTCATTGATCGTTTTTACGTGTCACATGCCATTAGTCGTTTCCGACAAACGTATTTAATGTTTTCAGCTTGGCTAGTATCGTCAACCTCGTTCGCATATAGTCGACTCGACTGAAAGTTTCAAAGCTCTCTCTGTCTAACTCGTGTAGTTTCAATTTTCTTTACGGCTATCAATTTGTCCTTGACAATAATAATGAGCTTCCCTCGATCTTTCGAGGATGCTTTCTTTGGTTAGAGAAACGCTCTCTGCATGTAAAATCGTCGCTAATGAATAATTATGATAAGGTGATAGCATCGGAGAATATTTTTCTCCACGCATTTATGCCTTTAACTTTGTAGTACAAATTCTGATGATATTTTAATTATTCAGAGATTAATCGGAAAAAACACAAATTCGAACTTCTATGATATCTTCAAAATACATGATCTTCCTAATAAGATACATGTATTTTTGTTAATGCGTATAATATCAAAATATATATTTTTTCTTATTGTGTAAATATTTAGATAAAATTATACTATTCTATTGATGATCCATAAACAGTGAGATTTTAGGAAAATCTCATATACAAGTTAATATAAGTCTCTAATATACAAGTTAAAATATATATGAGATTACAAAATAGTACATTTTATATTTGAGATTCATTTTATACATATTAAAATTCAATTAAAATGATAATTTCTCACAAGATTTTATTAAAAAGCATTGTTGATATATAGAAAATGTTATGAGAGATTTATATAGTTTCTTTATTACATCTATATTATATAATTCAACATCTTTGCAAGTAGTGATTGTTATATAAATTCACATAAAATAATATAGTAAAGTATATATGAATTAATTACAAAACATATTTGTTGTTATAAACATTAAGTTTCTATATATATTGAAGTTTTATAAATTTTATTTTTATAAATTAAGTTTTATAAATTAAAAATATATGGACAAATTGCGAATATTATATTACTATCGGTTCATTGGCTGAATCTTTCTTAATTATCAATTATGTATTCTTTTTTTTACAGTAATAATGATAATGACTTGGAAGATGGAGAAATTCCTTCTGATGAAGATGATGAGCCAGTTACTCGTCCACAGACCGAAGTAATTGAATCTGCCAAGTCATCTTCAAAACAAGATGTATCAAAGAATAAAAATTTTGACTCTAAGTTTAATAAGAACAAAAAGCAGCCTATTCAAGGAACAACTGCTAAACATGACAGATACTTAAAATATAAAAGTCCAACAGAGGATTGGGCAGGTGATGTAGAGAAAGCTATTAGAGCAGCTCTTGAGGAGGATGGGGGTAGAAATACTGATTCAAAATCAAAGAACAAAACTAATAGGAATAAGAGTAGGAAAAGAGTGCGTGATGAGCGAGATGAAGATCGTTCAAAAGATCAAAAGGTTACATTCTATACTATTTTGTTCACATCTACTTTTTTTTAGATTTAGTTTTTAATGAATATATTATTGATAATTTTCTTACAATATTTATAGAAACGAAAATTAAGTGATGATGAGAATGGCAATGAAGATGACGATGAAATGGTTTTTGTTCGAGGTGCTTCTCCTATTAGAAAAGATTCTCAAGATAATAGTTCTCCCAGACATACTAATGATCATGAGAATTTTGATAGTAATTCTGATTATGAAGAAAGGTCCAACATAAATCGGCATAGAGAAAATGAGAATAAGCGTGGTGGTAATGGAAGAGGAGGAGGTATTCATTTTTATTAAAATATTTTTTATTTATGTGGAGACAAAAAATATAAATGATATGACATATTATTAATATTAACATTATAGGTCGTAGAGGTGGAAAAAATGAACGCGGTGGAAAAAATAAAGGTCGTGGACAATTGAGGAATGAAAGGAACGGGCGAAGAATTCAAACCAACGAACATGGACAAGATCCTGAATCCATATGTTTGTATTACATGCAAGGAAAATGTCACAGAGGAGATGATTGTCCTTTCTCACATAATGCTTTACCTCCCAGAAAGATGGAACTATGTAAGTTTTATCTTATGGACTGTTGTGCTAAAAGGGACAAATGTCTTTATATGCACCATGACTTTCCATGCAAGTTCTTCCATACTGGTTTGAAGTGTAATCAAGGTGATAACTGTAAATTTTCGCATCAACCTTTAAATGAGCAGGTAATTATTATTATTGATGCAGTAAAAAAATAAAAAGTATTTTCTACGAAAATTTAATATAAAAATAATATATACATATTTCGATATTGTTATAGGTAAAAGGAATTCTTTTGAAACATCTTGAAACTGCACCAAAAGAAATTCTTGGGGATTTTCCACGTTTGAGTAGAGAAAGAGCAATGTTAATGATAAATAATACAGCTACAGCACTCGCCCAAGGACAAGATACAACGAATCAGAAAATTCCTAGTTTATTTGATTTAAATGTGCCTGCACCAACAAATACTTTAGATAAAAATGAGAACAAGGATGACAAAGGTGAACACACACACACACACATACACACACGCGCGCGTCTAATGGAGAATCAGGATCAAATGTTAATATTTTAATTATTATTGTAGAGGAAACATCCAATCAACAGAAAAGCACTGTTAGGGAAAGAAAACCTTCTGGAAAAAAGACACGTTGGGGATCTGACGAAGATAGAGTACCATATGAACAAATTATGTTATTACAATCAGCTAATGAACTTGGTATTCAATTGCCTAATGCAGCTTTAGGTTTAGCGACTCAGCAGCAATTGCAACAAAGTCAAGTATTGCAATCATGTGTTCCAAGCATGGATTTTTACACTGAAACTAATGCAGATTCTAATAAAACAACTGTAAATAAATTCAAAGATAAAGAAGATTTTACAAAGGATGTAGAAGAAGATGAAATTTTAGCACAAGTAAGATATAAAATATTAGATATAAGTTTGGTTTACGCTATAATAATACATACTATATAATTGTTTAGAAACATTTCACTCATATTCATAAGTTAATTATTATAAATTTACAGGCGAAAAGAAAAAATACGTCAACTAATGAAAATTCAAAGGATATAGATTTAAGGGAGTTACTAAAAGGTTCAAAAAAACCACCACCTGTGGTTAGTATAGCTGATGAAGTTGCAAATCTTAGTAAATCGAAGCTCGATGAAGAAAGTGATCAAGATGATGAAACCGAGCTTGTTATTGAAATGCCAATTGAAGATGATGATAAAGAGAAAGTAGTAGAACTACGAAAAGGTGTGATAATATTATAAAATTTTTGCTGACATTTATTATTTAAGCGTTGCAAATGAATTATATTAATTAAAAAATTAATAATGTTCTTATAAATAAGAACATGTATATATAGATCTTTTAATTATATTGATTTATTTGTTATAGAATCCTCGATATCAAACGAACAAGGCAATATTTCGAATGTAGCTTCACCTTCTACGGAAGAACAAGAAGTTCCATCCCATTTACCAAAAAAAGCTCAAGAATTATTTTTACGTATCCAGCAGCAACAACGTGCTGCACAGGATAGCTTTAAAAATGTGGAAGATGAGAACAATGCACGTAGTACAGATCAGATTTTAGAAGATTGGTATTCGGACGATGATGACGACGACGATGGTGGTAATTTAACTATAGTACTTTCTTCGAAAGATGCTTCAAAAGACGAATCTGAACCATCTGAAAAGGGCCAAAATATTATAATAAAAGAACAATTTCAATCTGCATCTTCTGCACCAAGTATACCTCAACCAGCAGCTATTGTAGATAAACTTGGAGACTTAAGTAAAATCGATATTAGTGCAGAAGTATCTAAATTATTATCATCTCTTAAAGCACAAAGTTCAACAAATGGTAAAACCCTACAAACTCAGCAAAATAGCACTATAAATACTCAAGAATCTTCAGTTTTAAAAATGAAATCTACACAAGATACAAATAACTCTGCAACTGAATACAATCCTGTTACTAAAGTAGCTAATAATTCTACATTTGGTGTTTCAAGTCAAATTTCTAAAATTGAAAATGAAGCATCAAGTCCTAGGTCGTCGCCTGGTACAAGTTCAACAGTAGCTCCTGTATCTAGAGATCCTCGAATGTCCAGAGATCCTCGACAACGCCGAGATGAACAGAAACCAAGCAGTCCAAATAGAATAGATCCTAAAAAAGAAACGAAACATCTTAGGTTAGAAACGAGTATCTACAGTTCTGGTATTACATCAGTAGATACTAACATGGATACAGATCTTAGAACTAGGGCAGATCAAGATCTTCGAAGAAAAGACATGGATTTTAGACAACGTTTCCAAACTGGATTTGGAGATACAGATCTTAGAGTAGTTGGTGCAGGATTTACAGATACATCCACTAAATCGGACGTTGATCTGCGACAAATGTTAAGTTTGCCATTCAAACCAGCTCCTTCACATATTCCATGCACTGAAATAGATGCAAGTTACAATTCCCATCCTCCAATGACTTACAAGGTATATGTCGTTGATATACCAAGACCTGATTATACAGGCTTAAAGCTTACAAAAAATGATCCACAAGTGAAATATGATCCTCGTCTTAGAAAAATTTTCCGTGTTAGTAAAGCTGAAATAGCTGATTCTCCTATGTCTCCACCACCAATGAAGCCAGACACGCCAAAATCACCTCCACAAATTCGATCCGATCCACGAAGAAAAGCGCTCGAAGTTTCTAATCAATCCTCACAGAATGTTAGTGCTTCCATGATACAAGGTGCTCCGCAACAACCAATGGAAATGCCTAATATGGCTCTTGGTCCCCCTGGTATGCCTGTTACACAAAATATGCCAGGATCACAAAATATGATGGCTATGTCACCAAATCCAATGCTTGGAAATATGGGACCCATGGGTCCCATGATGAATTCTCCTATGGGTCCACAAAATATGCCTCCAATGGGTATGACTAGTATGCCAAACATGACACCAACAATGAATATGAATGGACCAGTCATGTCACAAAATCAAATGAACTATGATCCACGTTATAATGCACAACGCAATAATGGAGCTGGACTTTTAGGTCCTGCTCCTGGTGTAGGTTTTGGACCTGATGTTGCTCCTGCATATGATGGGCCTCCCCCATATTCTGGAGGTAATTTCAACAATTTTGGTCCAAATACTGGTCCTGCAGATCCTAGCTTAATGGGTTTCAATCCAAATGGGCCAAATCCTCCAAATTTTGTCATGGATAGTGGACCTGATTGGAACGGTGCAAATCAGAGTAGACGTGGTGGTCGTGTTAGGAGACGAAATCGTAACAGGACCAACATTGTGACCAATAATTAATGCAATAATTCATCCATTTGTGTAGGTACATAACTTAAGTACCTGATGATAATTCTCATATGTATGATTATACTAGCATAGCACGCATTGTTATATAATGCAATGAGCTATATGGTTCGCTTCAATTATTTTATTGTCAACTGTACAAATGTTTGACAGTAGGAATTGTCCTTACATACTTTAATATATAAAATCGAAAATACAGTGTGTATATGTAGTGCCGATAATTGCACTGTTTTGTGTTCTGCTCTTAAGGCTAAATGCATATAGAGTAAACACAATATAGAACAAATAAAGTTGGAAAATATTGTTTTTGATAATACAGATAATTAAATTTTAAGGAAGATCTGTATATATCATGTATTTATGATTACTTCAAAAAGACATTTAGTAATTAAGGTACGCAGAATAGGAAAATATTAGATTGTACTCTAATTGATTTATATTTTTGTTATGTCTTCCAATATATAGTACATATACACACTTGCGCGCATATATACATACTAAATGTTTCATTTAAGAAATTCAACATGCCATCTTTGCTTTTTGATTATACAAAATTCAGTTATAAATGCACCATTTACAATTTTAACATTTGATTTATTTAAACATTGTTCTATATGTGATTTTCTCACTTTTGTAGGACTAATTTTTGTATAGATTTTGCTAATAGATCAAAAAACAAAATATCTTAGTTCCTGTTTTTATTTATTGTATTACATTATCTTAATTACAATATATAAAAAAAAAGTTTGGTGCAATTATAAATCTAATGTTCAACTGGCAAATATTAAATTATGTTATAAAAAGTAAATATTTCTCTTTAAATTAACTCTCATGAGCATAATAAATTTTAATAAATTAAAAAATGAAACATATATATATATAGATATCATTCTTAATTTACTTGAATTTTTCTACAACACAAACAGCATCATTTCTGCTGACTTTTGTTGAACACATTTTGTATATCCATAAGCAAAGAATATGTAGTAAATAATACATTGATTCTATAAAACATATTTATATTTAATACGATGTATTATAATTGGCACGAAGTCCAGCTTACTTTTTCAGATTTTTTAATACAAATAAAATTACAATATATATAAACCCTAATGCAAAAATGTTATATTTTGTAAAAAAATAGTGTATCAATTTTACAAATCTGTTATATATAGAATAATTTTTTATAAGTGTGGTAATCCAGAAGGTATTTAGATAATTTATATTTTGTTGTTAATTGGATAATTTCTTGGAATTCAAAATTTTCTTAGAATTTATAAAATTCTATCAGATCATATAATAGTTTGTATATATTAATCTACCTGATTAGACTATAACAAATTTGCATACCTGCAATAAAAATCATATATTTATATTTAAATCATTGGTGCAGATTCACTACTAATAATTTACAAAATGATATTATTCTAAAAATTTTAGATAGATCTTAAATTTAATTTACAAAATAAACATCATAATATGAAGGCATATGCAATAGAATGGAAAATACGTATACACATCATTTAAACTATGTTAAATTACTTAATATATTCAAATTGATATTGCAATTACTAAATTTCCTTTTATCGTGTTAAAATACCATAAAACAAAATTACATTTATGAAAAAACGTAGTTTATTATATCATAAGATATTTGTACAGTTAATTCATATAGGATGTTACTTTTTTGCTTTATTTTAGTAATGTACATAATTGTGTATTTGCTCTGCAAAATTTTTTAAATACAAGTATATTAAATATGATTATAAAAACATGGGCATTTATGTAATCATCCAAGAATTATCTTCTGTATAAATACAAACATACTTGCCCTTATAGTTCAAACATTTCATATAATATATACTTTCAATGTGTTATAGGGCTTAATGGATCAGCTCTAATAGCTGATAAATCTAGACGTGCATCCATTTCATCATCTAGTTCTCCTACAATTGCTCTACAAAAAATGGTTGTTAAAATGTAGTTATTTATTTTATGTAATGTTTAAGATAATGCAATATAAAGTCAAACAAAGTAGTCTTGACAATGTTTTAAAAATCAATGACTAATAAAATAGAATATACTCAAATAGGCCTGCAAGCCATCTAAAATAATATTGTATAATACATAAAAAAGTCGTATCAAAAGTATTAAGAAAAAAGCTAAGAACAAATTTTTATATCATTCTTGATCTAACAGTTTTTATATAAAACAGATATTATAATGTATACATTTTCAATGTTGCATAAAACTTGTTATCATTTGTATAATAATAGTTATACTAACACATTATCTCCTCTGATGATATGTAAACCCAAAACAACTTGTTCTACACCTTGCGTTGTGCTATATACTCTCTCATGTGATTCATCCAATATAATATTAATTGTTTGATCAAAACCTTTTAATGTGCCCTAAAATTAGAAAATTTTAGAAAGAAACTTATTTTTAATATTATTAAAAATAACATTTTATTTTTAACAAAGATAGCTACAAATTAGACAAGTTTTTATAAACAATTTCTTCATTAATATTTGAGAAATGAAAATTTATTTTTTCATTAAATTATTATTACTATTATATGTCAAGTTTTGAATATAAACTGTGTTGTTACAAAGTGAAACAATGTAACACAATATCAAATACTTACAATAAAGTTTCTACCGTCCGAAGTAATAATAGAAACTGTATCTGTTAAATAATTTAAGAAAAATATGTTTTATAGAATAATATATAGAGAGCAACATTAAAAGAAAAGGATACGATTCACGTAGCTCTCTAACCCCGATGCCATCGTCGATATTCAATTATCCGTCACTGTATTATTACTAAAAGCATGGTATATCACATGAATGTAAACACAAGATAATCATTGAAGAAAAAAAAGTATTAGAAAATCCAATATGATGATAGCCAGAAAAGTATAGGAATTATTTTATTGGTAGAATTTCTGAATGAAAAAAAGAATAAAACGCTCCTATTGGTTGAAATAAGAAATATTATTTGATGCGTTTTTTGACGTTTTCAATTTTAGATTAATATTAACAGAAAAGATCTTATTTAATGTTTTTTAAGTAAGTATATTGAAAACATATACTGGATTATTACTTTTTATTTATTATAATCTAATATATTCATAATGATTATATATATTTAAAAGACGTTAAGTTACTCGTCGGACTAGTCTATTCAAATTATTGTTTGCGCGTGCGCTAATATAAGTTTGTTTAATGTACTTGAGTGTACTGTCATAAGGTGTAGTGTGCAGTGGCACTGTTGTGGGGAGTCTGTTTTATTTATTTTTTGAACAATATGGATATACAATTTGTTAATACTCGAAGAAAAATATTAAATCATGTTATTTGTAGTATTTTAATAGAATGTGGTTATGACACTTGTGACAAACAAGCGTTAGAAACTCTTACAGAGATGCTTCAGTCTTGTAGGTTCTTATCGTAGAATTTGTATTATTGTGTAAAAGATTGTTTTATTTATTAAACTAAGTATTAATTGTGATATTTATTTATATTTGTTATATTATTTATGTTTGTGTAGTTATCGTGGAAGTTGGAGAATCTGCAAGAAATTATTGCGAACTGTCAGGGAGAACGGAACCCCTAATCGCAGATGTTATATTGGGACTAATAAACATGGGTATAAAATTGGAAAATTTAGAAAATTATGGGAAAAGAACAAATAGAACAGTTTTACCTCCATTACAACAACAAACCCAGTCAAAACAATTAAATATTTTACAGGCTGGTGTAAAACAAAGTCATCCTTCGCATATACCAAGTTATTTACCAGCTTTTCCAGATCCACATGCATACATCAGAACACCAGTAAACTTTCTAGATTTAATATATATTTAATTATAATATATATATTTTTTAAATTATCAAGATCATTATGCAACGTTTTATAGACACATAAACAACCAGTAACTGAATATGAAGCAATACGGGAAAAAGCTGCTACACAAAAACGAGATATAGAAAGAGCCTTAACAAGGTTCATTGCAAAAACTGGGGAAACGCATAGTTTATTTTTGACAGATGATAATAGTATGTTTCCTCGTAAGTATTTCGGTAGTCCTGTTTCATACATGATATATAAATATTATTTTATTTAAAAGAATGAATGACATAGCTTTTAATATTTTTTATAGTAATTGCTTGTAAACCACAATTTCCTAGTTATCTCTCAGCACTTTTACCTCAAGATCAAATATTTGAAACAGATCAAGACTTTCAATTTGAATCAACTCCTGTTAAAAAAAAAAAAGAACAGAAAACGGAAGAAACAGAGGAAGGTATGAGACAAGATTTACAAATAAAATATTCTATACAAGTACATGGCTGTATTATGTTTATAGGTGTTAATGTACCAAATGAAGATACAGAACAAACAAGTGAAATTACTGCTCAGCAAGATGGTATAGATAATCCTTACTTACGTCCTGGAAAAATACCTAAAAATAAAATACCAGGTGTTATAGTTCCTTCACAGCATTCTATAAAAAGAGACTCCTTTGTTGATACTTAATAATTTTACAAATATCGTAGGTATGTATGCAAAATCAATAAAATTTATATTTGCTTTAAAATAATTGCCATTTAAAATAAGAATTTTTCAAAAAACAAACGCATTTTAAAAATTATTGCAGACTATTATATTACTATTAATAAAAGACAATATGTTTCCCGGAATATTAACATTTTAATAAAAATACTTATAAATAGAACTATAGGTGTGTGTGTTTATCTATCTGTCTATCTTTGTAAAGGTATCTTATAAAAAAAAAACCATTTATATTTAAATTATGTAATACAAATTACTTTATTATACACAAAACTACATGAAGTTATTGTAAAATATATTTGTTAAATTCGATAAATATAAATCTATTAATTATAATTATTCAAATTTGTATGATAGGCCTGTTTTAATATGTGTCCCTTACTATATCATATATTAGTATATATAGAGTAAAGTCTTGATTATTTAGATTAAATATAATTATTTAAATTGCATAATTATAATCAAGATTTTACTGAAATAGTTTCTTATATTTGGTACGATACTGCTTAGAATTGTTACTTTGTATTGTAGGCCACTACAATATTGCACATGTTAGCACCAGTTGAACAAGATTGATGAAATTACTATATAGCTATGGAGGACTTATACGAATAGCATATATTTTTGTACAAAAATATAATTTCTTATTGCTCTAATGTAGTTATGCACATTTTCTACTCTGGTATACGTCAACATAATATATATATATATAGCATCTAATACAAATTTCGCATAATATGTAATTTGCAAAAATATATTGTAGTACTCTAATTTTCTTTATTTATGCAATCTGTATTATGAAAGAATTGACACTATTTCTTTTTCAGTAAAAATCGTGACGTGAAATTTTATAATAAAATATTCGTCCCCCAGGAACAAATGTAGAACTAATGTAGATATTAAAATACTAAAATATTTTTTTTCTATCAAGCATGTAGTATCATATAAAAAGAAGTCTATTTAAATAATGTAATATTTTTGTTAAAAAGAAATTGTTAAATTCGATATAAAAACCTTCATAGCACTTTAGTGTTTCTGGTCTTGTACTTATGTATATACTTTCATTTTAATATTGGTACCATGGTTGACGACGTACCCAACGTAATTTCATACCAGAAGCAGTACGAATCTTTATACTTGCACATTCTGCAGCACGTACAGTTTCTTTCACACTTTGCATAAGATTTTGAGCATTTCCAACAAGCATATCAGTTGCTTCCTGATCTTCTTCCGTACCTGTTTTATATTATAATATAAATTAATATATCATAAGATAATAAAATGATTATTAAATAAAAAAATTTTGTCTATAAATATTAATTGGATTATTTCATAAACATAATTTTTAAATATCACTAGTAAATAATATTTTTACGGAGTATCTGTAAATTACGTGTATATCAAATTTAGATTACACTAGATATAGAATGAAGTGCTCTAAATATTGGGGTGACATGCACTTTTATAAAGTACATAATAATAAAATTATGATAACATTAAAGATATGAAAAAATGTAATATAATCAGTCTAAGATACCGAAAATCTCTACATCTTAATACATATGTTTAAATATGTATATAAAATACTATCTATCAACATGTAACAAAATTATTTAATATATATCTATAAGGAATACTCATATTAGATATTGCAATTACATATTCTAATTATATGAATAAACTTACTGCACCCAATTAATTCATCTACACCATGGGGAACAGAGTCATGCCAATGGCATAGCATTAAACATTTTGAGTAACACGAAAATATAATTAGTTTATCAATAAAAAATATATAACATATTGATTATTTTCATTGCATCCATTTAACTCTTATATTATAATAATATTGTTTTGATTTCAGATCTTTCTAAATCTATACTTTCAATCAGTGCTAATGCAATATTAAACATGACATTGTAAATTTGTGTATCTGCATTTAAAAAAATCCTAGATTTGCATGCATTTTGACGAAATAATTGCAAATAGTAAAATATGTAAAAATTAAAGACGATAAAAAGTGACGAAAAGAGAAAGAGAAAAAGGTGATATATAACATCAAGCATAATTTATTAATTCTTTTACCATAAAGCATCAATTCTTCCCAGCTAGGGAGCATCTCTATGCATAAAGAATTTCATTTTTTTGTTAATAAAAATTGCTATTAATATATGTAAGTAATTTTCTTACAGAAAAATTTGTGTTCTCATCGAAATATGTAAAGGTTATTATTAATAATTAGTTTCATTGTATGAATATTCTTGGTATTTTAAAAAAATATGAAGAATATTTCAATATTTTTTAAAGAAAAAGAAAAGATTTTAAAAGAAATACCTTGTGCTCCAAGCATTGTAGCTTTTACTGTAGACAAAATTTTCAATTGTGTTCCAATAGTTGGTATACGTTCACAAACTTGAAGTAAATTCTAAAAAGGAAACAATAAAGAAATTATTTTTTTATAAATTTTATTTAAATTAAATAAATAAACAAAATTACAACATACCGTACGAATACGTTTATCAGTACATTCTCTAGCAAGTTCTTTTGCAAGACGTGTTACTTCCTGAGAAGCTTCGGCTATAGCTTTAGCACAAGCTATAAGATCTCTTTTATTTCCACCTTCTCCTCTAACTAAACCAGATAATTTACCCATCAAGACAGCCATTTTTTTAGCTGCTGCAATAATTTCATTATCTTTGCTTGACCACTGCCGTACTTCTTGATGCAAACCATGTGCAGCCATCTATAATTAGAATTTCTTAACTGTAATTATTCTTATTTACAAAAAAATTTTTAATTATATCAAACAATTGAGAATGTACCATTATTGGTTGATTTGGTTGAGGTGCATGCATGAACATTTCATCTTCGTCATCCGTTTCTGGAGGTGGAGGTCTTGGTGGTGGAATATCACCACCAGGTAAAGGTGGACGTGGTGGTGCTACTTCTGTTAGAAATGACAATTTCTTTATAATAAAATTTCATAATTCAGTATGTTTGTTTGCAATATTACAAATAATTTTATTGCAGGACAAAACGTTAAATAATCTATATTTATAGAAAATAAAATAACTATAAGAAAAACTTAGAAATATTGCAAACATTTCCAGGTTTCATATCATCATAATCTTAAAATGAAGAATATGGTTTTATAAAGAAACTGAAACATTAAATATCTTCTCATGCTATAAAGTAAAAGATATTAGATTATTGTGTTAGATAACTTGTTTTAATTTATAAATGTATAAACACATTAGTAATTACCATCATCATAATAATCAATATAGCCTGGGTAATTCCATGTAGCAGAAAAAGGAAGAAAAACACATAATTATATAGACTATACAAAATTAGTAAATAAGTATTAATTATGTTAATTAATTATTATGAGTAGCCATTCTAGTCAGAGGGAAGAAATAAGCATAAATAGAAATTAATGATAAATGATATAAAAAATAATACATGCAATGTAAAGTTAGTATGCATGACTTTATATGGTATAAAAATTAAATAAATAATTAAATATTAAAGAAACTGTTTTTCTTTAAATCACATTTAAATCTTGTATATTCCATTGAAAGTATTTGTAAATACTTTAAAATTCATTTGTTGCTATCTTTTAGAAAATGTACAAATTATAATACATGTCATGTAAATATCCCTTTTACATTATATCTAAACACATGCTTGATAACAACAAATAGCCCTAAAAATATAATCATTCTTTTTTTTTTTCAAGAACAATTTTTTTGGTTTACCTCCAGCACAAATTGACTTTTCCAACTCGTTGTCAGAAGCCAGTTCTTGATAGAGGAGATCTGGGTTATCTCCTGACAAGAGAATATGATTAATATCGATTTCAAATAACTTTTCGTTTATGATTAACATTTACAATTTTTTTTCTTTTTTCTTTTTTTATACTGTCTGTAAATACCTCCACGTGCCCATTTTGGTAATGGACTAAGAGAACGATGTTGCGGTTTATTTGAACCTAGTGTAGGGCTGATCACGCGTAAATTGCTGGGTGAGGGTTGATTTCTCAAAGGCTGACCAACTATTATTTCAAAAATACTTATGAACATTTACTTTTTCTTAATGTATAAAACTGTAGATTATTTTCTTCTCATACTATTTTGTCATAACGTTCTTGTGGTACATAAATGAATATAAAATAAGTTATCATGCATAATTTCATGCCTATATAAGTACCTTTATCTGTGAAGTAATTATATTGTTGACTTGGCATTTGTTCCTCTGTAAAGAACATATTAAGTTTCTATATTACCCTGTGAAATATACATTTTAAACAATTACATTTGCTGTAAATAACTTCGTTTTTCAAGAACAGTGTAATATCATTGCAATATTTGTTGAAGTCTGTATTGGAAGTAGAGCAAGATATTTTCATAGTTAAATTTCATTTTATGTACATTGTGAAAAACAGTCGCATAATGAAAGTCTATTATTTAGTTATGTTACTTATTAGCCACTACTCCTCCACCTGACTACATATGCTACAATTTACATAACTATAGTAGAATACAGTTTTAGAGAATTTATGTATTTCTTTCTTTTTTTAAATGAATTTTTAATCCATGCTTGATTTTTGTTAAAAATTAATATTTTCATTTGTATAAAAAAGATGTAGAATAATGATAATGAAAATGATGCATTCATTTTAATACAATCAATTACTATTCTAATATTCTTTTTTTAACAAAAGAATATATTCTATTTACTACTAAAAAAAAGACATTCAGAATGAATAATAATAAATTGATAACATAATACGTACCATCAGTGATATGCAATTGCGATATTGATGGTGGTTGAACCATATCAGGATGTACTACAATAGCCTTATGTACTTGTCCAACATTGGATAAAAGCTACGTGATTGTAAGTAATAAAAATGCAATAGTTATTACATGAACAATTTTTGTATAATGTAGTATTTATTATACATATAACACTTACAGCACGGTTACTTTCTCTCCAATGATATGCTGCAGTGTTATCATTAGTATTGATAGTAACATATTTTGCATTCTGGATCATTGGGGCAATACCTGTATTATGAAATTGGTTAATTATTATGTTAACAAAACACTACATTTTATATTATATAAAATAAAAACTTACTATTTTGTAAAGTATCAGTTGCTTGATTAACTCTTTGAATGAAAGCAGGATCTTCGCTATTATCACTTTCTTGTTTAGCCACGAGTATTACCCTATCAGCCAACCTTGCAATAGCAGCTGTATTGTCAACCATTTTCTGTGGATAAGATTTTGCAATAGCTTCTTCGCAAAGATATGTATGTTTTTGCATTTGTTCTTCTGAAGTTCTGATAAAATCGCCACTATCAGTTGCTTCATCACACAATGCTCTTGCTCGCTGCATAGTCTCGGCATATTGTTGTCTAAGATTTTCAAAATGTTCATCGGCTGCTTTACTGTCTGGATACGTCATACGAATTCGGCCAGCATTAACCAATTGAGGTGTTAATGATTCAACTTGTGAAGCACTTGCAGCTAATGCTTCAGCCAGTTTTTTATTACCTCCGCTTCCTATAATTATTCAAAAATGAAACAATATAATCACATAATAAACAGTAGTGTTGTCGTAATCATGAAGCTACATACCACCAGCTGCAACCATTCTAGCCGTTTTTGCTGCTCTATTAGAAAATGTTTGAAGAGCATGAGTTTTATCATTGAAATTTTGATCTCTTCCAGGTGTACCTTCTGGTGCCAAGACAGCATCCGTAAATTGTTTTAAAGGTGTCGTAATATCAATGAAATCTTCAACTACTCGTGACACAACGGCCTGTTGTATCCTATTCTTTAGCTCGTACAATTTATGTGATAGTTGACGTGCGATCTCTTGAGCTCTTGGCGTATTTCCTTGACCATGAGCACATAAATCTCCAAGTTGATGAGATAAATTATCAACTTCATCACATAATTGTAGAATCTCTACTTTATGTATACCAGGTAAACCTTCAGCAACCTAAATTTTACAGTAACATTAATTAAAAAAGATTCTTTAAACTTTAAAATCTTTTAAATCTATACATCTATTTTAGATCCAATACATTTTGATACTGCAATAAAAATTTCTTCATGACTTACATTCGCTACATGCTGTTGGTTCTTTCCATATGAAGCATTCAAGCAAAATATTAAATATTCGTAAAAAATAAAGTAATAAAAAGAATTAATATTACATATTATATTGGGTTGGCAACTAAGTGATTGCGGATTTTGTCGTTTCCTTCTTATTTGAAATCCGGCAATCACTTAGTTACCAACCCAATATATACGGAATGTGTTCAAAATTATATTGGAATTTATATATTAATTAAAAAAAAAAAACAAGGATTTATTCTTGATAACTCATTTTGCCAGAATTATTATCAAATGAAACATATTAGTGTTAAGAACAAAAATAGCAATAAATAAAGAAGCATGTTCATTACGTACAGTTTCATAAAATTTAATTACGTTTTAAGCATGCTTAATGATTCAATATAATCAACATACCTTTTTTCCTTCATGTATTATCAAAGCTATAGCCTTTTGACCAAGTCCTTTATCATCTTGTTGTGGATTTAAGAGCCATTTATTAGCTTGTTCCAAACGACCAGCAACGGTATGAGCAGTTTGAGCTGTTCCTGACTTATCAGCGGCTACTAGGGCAGATGCTACGGAACTGCGTAATTCATTTAATTTTTCTTTTATACTACGCGCTAGAGCTTCTGCTTGTGGTGTAGTTCCTAAAATAATAAAAATTATTATAATAGTGTACGATGCAGTAATAAATATATGTACACGTGAATGATCAAACCTTTTTCATTTTGACGCAGTTCGCATAAAGCATCTGTCATAGTAATTATTTGTGAAGCTAATTTCGACAGTGGTTCTGCTTGAGAAGGAGAAAGATATCGTTCAGCCAACCGCGATGCTTGCTCCACTATTTGTCGAAGACTTTTTTCTCCTACACCTCCACGTAAAGCGAGCCCATCATCCAACCAATCGTATGCAGCACGTATTCTAGATTCTATGGCACTCTGTGCTTTTTTTAATACCTAACATAAAAATTTAATAATAACTTTTGTTACTCTTTAGATATTACAAGTAGTACAATCTATAAATCATACTGTTAATTGATCAGCATCCCATTCCTCTTCATCATATGTTGTTAATTGTAAAACTCTTATTATTTCATTCAGTTCATCAGACATTCGTCCACTTAAATAATTACGATTTTCAGCCGCCTCTTCAGCTCCTTTTCCACCTTGAGATATAATGTGAATAAAAATTTTCATAGAACAAATGAGGATTGGTGCCAAAGTTTTCACCTATATATATATAATATTTAATTATAATAATATCATTATATTTACTATTATATTCTTTATAATAAAATGAATAATTACCTGCTCTAAACATCGTATGAGGATTTCTCTATGAACTTGATGAGTTAATTCTTTTTCACGAGCACTTACTTCTCTTGATACTTTACTTAGACATGGACTTAAATTTTTAAGGAAGTGAACTAAATCTTCCATTGTTTCAATGACTTCAGTAACAGCTAAATAATCCAAAACGCGTTTACATTCTCTAATTATTTTTCGTACTTCACTTTCATCAAAACATAACAGTAAAGAACTAGTTCCTTGCAGGATACCACGGGAACCTTCTATAAGTTTCTTTCTATAAAAGAAATATATATAAGTAAGATATTGTTTCAAATCTATAATAAATATTGTTTAAAAATGTTTATATACTGAAAAATGTTTCTATACCTGGCAGGTCCAGAATAAGGATCTTGTTTTAACATTGCAGATGCTTCCTCTAAAAGACGTGAAGCACCCTCAACACGTTGCAATGCTGCAGGCATATCTTGCTTGAGCAAAGCATCATCTGAAGAATTTATTGTTTCTTTGCCAACCTGTAATTTTTTATATGATAATCAACAATAGCTTTAATGTATTATACCTTACTTATTATTATATTACTAACAAAATGAAAAACATTTATATTTATTTTTAACTTATAAAATAGATTTAAAACTTACTTTTATCAAATTAGTCACCGCCATACTAACTGCTTGTACAGGCTTTCCCAAATCTGGCATTGCATTTCCATCTTCAGCTTCTTCATGTAAAATAACAAGTCTTGAAACCTAGACAAAATATTATACAAAAGCTTTTTACTTTAATTTTATGTTTGATTCTTTCTTCAGATATAAGAAGATAATTTTATAATTGTTGTTTTAGCTTAATTACTTCAAATACGCAAATACGCAAATACACACACATATTAGATTATAAATATTCTATTATTTTATATATCTGTGTTTGTTTATGCATTATCAAAATTTTATAATACATTTTAATAAATAAACATACATTGGAATTTTGTTTAAAAAAAATAAATTATACTGTATAACATTTATAAAAATTTATGAATATAGATTTAATTTATGCATCATGCTAAACAGCTGATACCATTTTTGGTAAGGTTCAGAGTTTCATTTTCATAAATCTAGTAGGCATCAACAAGGTCTGTTAATGTTTCATGGCTATTTCTAGAAATGGAGGGGAAATGATATTGGAATCATATGAAATGTGTCATAAAAATCTTGGTTTTTATTTTTCAAATTCAGAATAATATTAATATTTATTATAGTATAATAAATATCTTTAATTCTCATAATATACAATCATTTTCTTGAAATAGTTAATACTTTTGAAATAATATACAACTATTAATATTCATATTGTTATAAGTGCATAAAATTTTCTACTATTGCATGATATTCTATTTTTAAAAATGTCAACTTAACATTGAAATTATATATATATATATATATATATATATATATATATATATATATATATATATATATATATGTATGTGTATATATCTATATACTTTTATATTAGAAAAGACAGATCAGATTTCATAAATCATTTAAGAACATGGTACAATTCTAAAAGTGAATTTAGTACTTTTCTTCCATGACCACAGAATGATGTCATAGTTCTATATAAAGTAACACAAGTATTACTGAGTAAATTTAAGTTGGAGAAGATTATCTTATATCAATATCTGTTGTAATGGAAATTGATGGAATAATTAAAAATTGATTGATGAAACATCTTTTTTATTTTTGCAAAATTTATTTTAATTATAAAGGCGTGTGTGTGTGTGTGTGTATGCATGTGTATATATAAATTTCATTTGTGTCGAGTATAAGTGTGTATATATATATATATATATACATACATACATAGATATAAATACATAAATTTTAAGAAATCGATTATGTATTTGATGATTGAATATGACCATTTTTCATAAAATATCTTACCTGCTGTGCGACAGGTTCAAGAATACTTTCTATAGTCTTTGTGTGAAACACCGGCATATTTTCGACTTAATACGTATAAAAAATAAAATAAAAATAAAAACTTTAATTCCTTATGACTAAATATATCAAATTCAATATAAATAAGAAATAAATGTTGACAGGACAAAAATTTAATATAAGAATAGAAAAAGCAAACTAAGCAAGTATGACCAAACGACAGAACAGCTATAGTATCACTGAATCATATAAGCAAGGATGATATCATTTCACTAAATAATTGGCATTGATTAGAATAAATTGTAGATTGGTAACTACAGTATATTTTTGACTATAGTGCGAGAATTTGAAACAATGCTCACTCGATAATTATTGAAGGTAAAACAGATTTTTTGGTCAATTAATGCATAAAACATATAGATATAGGTATAAAATTTTCTAAAATGATGCTTAATTATTAACATATAAAAAAGTATACGAATTTCTACTTTATAGGTACATATTAATTATAATAAAAAATACTTTTTCTTGCATCTCATTACTGCATTCTAGCAAAAATATAAGTAGTATTTTATTCAATTAAAAATTATGATACACTTATATTTTCTTCTATTTCTATTATCTTACTTTGCCCGCATAATTCATAATTACCTATTCGTTCAATTATTAAGGTTCACTGTCTTTTGTTCGAAGTGTGTATGACTTCAGCGACAGGTACGGACAAAATATGAACTACGAGTATAAGCGGGGAACACTATCCCCACCATGTGTCTATCGTATTGGTGTTAAGCTTGTTGGTTATTCCCCTCTCACGCGTACATAATAATTGGTTTCGTTAGGTAGAGTAATTAGTTTAGTAGACTATAAATTCACACTTTTCAGTCTCTCATATGTATATTTTTCTTTGATGATGCGTACATCTCGAAGTAATCCGTATTAAATACGACGTTGGTACGCATTTGTTTCACGATAAGAGCATAAAGAATAATAAATATAATTAACACATATAATTAGTATATAAATTTGCGAATTTGAAGAATTACCTTTGAATTTAACTATATCTTATCTATTTATTTTTGTAGAAGTATTATTGGCAATGTAAAGTTTTAGTACTTTAGTGTTTAATCAGAATTAGTTTGAAGGGATTCTGAAAATATATTAAAATATGCAGCCATTCGCTCGATAGTACTTGTGTAATTTATAATACGTAAATAAAATGAAGTTCTTGGTAGGATTTTTAATTGCGCCCGCGAACACCCACTACGTCTTCCTATCTTTCCTGTATTCTCGTGTAAAAATCGACAATGAACCAAACCATTCGATGATACATCGGACTTATCCGATCAAAGATGAATCTAACCCTCGATGATTCCTCGAAAAGAAGAAGAGAAGATAAAGAAGAGAAGGAGAAGAAGAATATAAGATAGAAAAGAGAGTCAGAACGTGTGCGTACGTGACAACGATGAAAGGCAGAGCAAGACATATTGAATATCATTCTACCCGACCAAAACCAGAGTACCAAAATAGAGTTCGATTTGTTTCTACCAAAAGAAAAAAACTTGGAAGGATCCCACCCGATGGTTCCTTCCTTAATGATCTTTTTTCCAATGATCTAGTCTGAAAAGAAGAAGGGAAAGAAGAAATAGAAAAGAAAGGCAAAAAAAGTCGAAAAAGAGGAAGAAAATTGATAGAGAAGAAGGTTCATTTGGCGATAATTTAGCTTGAAATAGAAAAAAATTAAAAAAAGGAGAGAAAGAGAAGAGAGGAAGAAGAAGAAGAAGAGAAAGAGAAGAAATATGAGATAAAGAAGAGAGACGGAAAAAGAAAAGAAAAAAATAAATCAAAACACAAAAAATCGTTTACGAGTAAATCTCCTAAGAAATTTATTCGTGGTCATGCAATACTCTTCTATTAATTAATTACAACCAATCATTTGTGCCAATTCAGACCTTTCGTTCTTGACATGATTGAGTAATCGGAGAAATTGAAAAATTCATTTACTACTTAAGAAGTTCTGCAATGGCTTCAAAACACTCATCCGCGATTTATGTCGAAATAGAGGGTGGATGATTCGTAGCTGGTTGAAAATGAGATAGATTGACATTGAAGTTGAATGAGATCCTCTTCAATGATGCAATGATTCTAATTTGCAGTAGTTATTTATTAAAGGTCGGTTACGGAATTTACTTCGCGAAACTCTATAAAATAAACCTTCTTTTTAATCTAATTTCGACTGAACATTAAACTTTACTAATTTATTTACACTTTACATGCTTATTATACTTCAATAAATAAACAGTGTAGATATAGAAAAATTTTTATATAATTTCTTAGAGAAACGCTCTGAAAATTTCTAATTTCTTTATTATTTTTATTTATTCTTATTTCTTCTTATTTATTCTTTTCGGATTAAATACTATATTTAATATTATACTTATGTTCATCATCATATCCACATAGTTCTCATTTATTTTTATTTTGCTTGTTACTTCTCATTTATTCTTATTTACTCAAGCGCATAACAATATCATAATTGAGACAATAATCTTTGTTTAATGTTTGATTTACTTTATTTTTGGAATGCAAAAATAAATGAGGAACTTTTTATGGTGAAGTGTGTACATGCAGTACTGGCACAAGATTTGCTGCGATAGTTGAAGAAATAATAGAATCTGGAGTGTTTTGTATGGACGGATAAATTTGTAGACGGGAAGAACATACCGCTTCATTTATTCTTATTAATTTTTATCTAATCATGTTTATAAGAATATATTGTATATTTAAAAAACTATTCTCGAAAAAACATCATCTTTTTCAAAGAAAATAATATTTTTTCAAAAATGCAAGGAAGTCATACCCTAGCTTAAACCTTTATCTTTAAAATGCGATTTTGTTCATAAAAATCAGTAAAGAATTATGCTTGTAATTATTTTTGTCGTAAACCACTATAAAATTGAAGTTGATAAATTGCTTTAAATAGTAAAACTATCATAAGCGAAAGCAAGATCAATTGTATCCTGGAACAAAATCGTGTATATATTTATCATATTGTGAAAAATATTTTTAATATTAGAAACATGATTCACAGAATGATTGGTCTATGCATAATTATTACTTAATAATAAATACTTCTTATATTCAAGAAACTATATTGTATAAAAATTATTAAAATATGACTACATGTCCAGTTTGATAACTTTCTCATTATTTTTGCATTTAATGTTTACACATTTATTTCATTAATAATCATAAGATTAAAGTCTTTGTAATTATTTTTTTGCAAAAGATATTTTCATTGCATGTGAAGGTGTAATTTTAAATCCTTGAAGTGCATCTTTGGCAGCACCTGATTGAACTTCATTTTCAAACTCAACAAATGCAATATCATGCCGATTCGGCACTAAACGAACTTCTTTGAAACCAGGAAATTGATTGAAAAGCATAGATAACATCATTTCACTAGTTTCATCAGGAAGATTTGTAAGGAACAAAATTTGATTTGGTGGTTGTTCAGGTACAGCTGTATTAACTAATCCTGGATGTTGCGGTACACCAGGATGATATCCAATTTGCTGTGAATGTTTCGCTTGTTCCTTAGCACGCTTCTTTGCACGTTTTGCTTCTTCATCTGCAGCTGGTACTACACGTTTTGGTTTTTTGGGGCGTTCTGCAAAAGTGCCTTTCATTTTTGCAATTAAATCGCTGTCTGTCTTAGCATACTGTATCCTCTGAAAACACACATAAAGCAATTTTAATATATAAAACTTTTCTACTTTTTTCAAAACTACAAATATTTATGTAACATACATACCATTGGCTTATCATAAAAAGGAAATCCCTGCATAGATCTTAAGGCATTCGTTGCACTAGCTATTTCTTTGAAAATGACGAATGCCTGACCACGCATTTTTAATGTTTTTAATGCTACTATATCCAATATCTGTCCAAATTGAGAAAATATTGCATATAACGATTTTCTTAATTCTTCCTTTTTTATCTTTTCATTTAGATTATTTATATAAATTGTATTATTTGGTCTGATATCCATAATTACTGAAAAGATTATATTATTAATATTGCATATAAAATAAAAATTATAATTTTATATATAAAATATTTTAAATTAACGAAATTTGAATGACCTTTAGAAATCATAATGTAATTTCGAAATATAATTAAAAAAATTATAATTATTAACAATATAGCAGAGCTTATATACTTACAAAAAAATGTTAAACTTCTATATTATTTTATATTTTTAAGGAAGTTTTATAATTAACACTTTTATTAACGAAGAAACATCGACATTACCGTGAAGAGGTTAGAATAAAACACAACAGATCGAACGCGTTTTCAGTGTCGCTGTATGTCACAACGCTGATTGGACGATGACTATTCGTTATTCCACCAATCGTGATTTCTTTCTACTTAATGAACGCATGATTTCAGAGAAACAAGTATGTTTTTTAGGATGTGTAATTTAGAATAAACTTCATATAACATTGATTTATTTATTTGAAGTTGATGGAATAAGTATTAATTTTTAATAAATTGTGTGTTATGTAAACAATAACAAATTTATTATTACAAAATGTGTGAAAAAACCATAACTTCAGCACATATGAAACTGAAAAACAGTCCAACAGTAAACAAACCGTTTCGTTCATTATTTAACACTTCTGATGTGAGTCCCAAACGTAAATCTAATGTTAAAAATTTAGAACAAGTAAACATTAAATCACAAGTGTAAGTAGAATAATTTTAGGATGAAATTTTATATATATATATATTTATTACATAAACAATTCACTTAATATCAAGTAGGGAAAATATTAAACGAAAATTGTCTCAAGAATCAATTGCTATGAAAAAGATACGATTTGATCTCGAAAATGATATAGAAAACGTCAGAATTGATGAGAGTATGAATGTATTTTCAAATGATTTAGAAGAATTAGAAAAGAGAATATTAAAGAAACAGAAAGAAATCGAGATTTTGAGAAACGAAATTTCATATTGTAAAAAGGTATAACTTTTATATATTATATTATAATCTTTTAATGACATTAAATTTAATTAATTTTTTAATATCAAAAGAACAATTCTGATGATTTGGAAGCTGATATTAAAAGGTGGAGACATGCTTGCCAAGATGCTCTGGAAAGATTGCAGAAAGATTTAGAAAATAAACGAGGACAGGTAATGTCTATGGAAGAAATATTATCATCATTGGGTATACCTAAATCTTTAGTATATTATTCTACCGAGAATGACACATTTATTAAGTAATGAAATATCTCATATTTTTGGTTATCTTTCTAATTTGATAGTACCTTATATACAACATGAAAATTACTAATTTGTTCTTAACAAAATCTAAAGAATATATCCATAATTTTACATTAATATTTATGTGGTCTCAATGGACGATTGGGATCGAATAATGGTGGGTCATTTACATATTTTGGATCTTTTGTAAAATGTCCCATTAAACCTTAAAAAATATTATTTCATATTACATTATATCTATGAGAGAAATGATTAGTTATCAATATTTTGGTTCTTAACAAATAGCTAATAATAAATTTTACCAGCATGTTGCGCTTTTAAGATCTCCTTTTCAACTTGTTCTTGTTTATTTTTGCATAAACCTGTTATATGCCTTCCATAAATCCGTCCCGTGTATCTACTTTGAAACTGTGATAATAATCGTACATTTTTAAAATCTGGCTGTATGTTTAATTTGCATAATAAACATTGTTGTTTTTCTTTCATATAAGGATTTATATCTAAATTGGGCTGTAATAAATGAAAATTTATAACATAAAAAAGTAAGAAAGAAATAAAATTATAATTAACTAAACTAATTTACCATATCTTCTTCTGTTGAAAATTCATTTATCAACTCTTGATTTGAAAGACTTCCTACAAATCTATTAAAATACTGTCCTCTGCTTTTTACAAAGTTTTCAACTACTTTTCTAAAACCATAATCAAGAATCATTTTGTAGGTTATGTCACAATTATCTCGTGTAGAATGTATTCAAAAAATCTGGAGAATTTGAAAACTTTCAGGTATATAGTTTAATCAGAGCATAAGCCAAATAATTTTGAACATTCATCCGATATTTGAAGTTAAATTTAATAGAAAATAAAAAAAATTCAAATATTTATTACAAGTAATAATATTTGTGGTGTTATCACATACTACCAACTACTAAAAATATTTTTTTTACATGTTCCTATGTTCAAAATTAGAAATGATACGTAATATACAAGTATTTGAAATATTCTTAAACAATTTATTTTAATTTCAAATTTTTAAATGTTTCATATTCAATGTTGATGTTTGAAAATTCTCTTTGATATTCACTATATTTGAGTCATTTTCAATAATTACAGAGAATTTTGTGTAAAAGAAGTCACTGTATCATTCAATTGACTTTCATTTATTCCAAAATAAAGTATTTCGAAGTATTTAAATTTTATTACAATATTGTAAAAGTGAAAGAAAACTTCAAATTTACACAGAAATTGTAATCTATGAACTTCATACTTAATAAATTTTTGTTTTATGTTGGACAAATAGTTTATTATTAAATTTATTGATCTATTATCAAAATATATTTATATTATTTTTAAAATATTTTGGAATTAAGTTAACAATATTTAGTATTTTGTATTAGTACATCATTTGATTTCCGGTTAGTAACTAGCTATCATATAGACGTGAATACATTCAAGCTGATTCCTTTCAATATTGTATTTTAAGTGAGGCGTAACGGAGTCTCGATTTCTTTTACAGTGACTTTCGCGTGGCCGACTTAATATATACCGTAGAATTAACAATTATGGGAGGTGAAGAAGGGCTAGGTGTGACAACTGGTCAACCCAATTTATACAAACAAGATCTTTCAAAGCTAGTGAGTAAAATTGTACTTATAAACTTTACATATTTATAACGGTCATTCATACATACATTCGATTCAATTTAACCTCACTTTTTATTGCTTGGCACTTGATATAGAATGTATAAATTATATCAAATCGATTATTGTTATATTATTTTCTTAAAAGTGATTAATATATGCTTTTTTTAACCTTGAGTTATGAAATCATATTAGAATATATAAATATATTTGCAAAAAAATTTTCATTTTTATATAATATTACTCATTATTCCTATTGTGTACTCAAAACATATTATCTCTGTTCAGCTTTATAGTACTATGATTATATTATACTGATTATATAATAATTGATATAATTTTATTATTATTATTATTATTATTATGATACTATCAATATTTAATAATTTATTTATATCAATGTTTTACTTTGTTACATATTCAAATCAGTTCTTTCATTTAAATTTTAGGATGTCAGTACATTAACTGCCTTATCTCGTGAAGTCATTAGTAGACAAGCTACAATAAATATTGGTAAGTATATCGTAACAAAATTAAAATATTATCTAAACTTTATCTAAATAAAGTAAGAAGATATTAAAACTTAAATAAAAAATTATTTACTTTTATAAATGATATTTATTTTATTACATTTTTGTAATAAGTTACTGTAATATTGTTTCATAAAATTATTGAATATTTCTATGGTATAATTAATTATTTATTTTTATAATTTTTTGTAGGTACCATTGGTCATGTAGCGCATGGAAAATCTACAATCGTTAAGGCAATTTCAGGTGTGCAAACTGTACGCTTTAAAAATGAGTTGGAAAGAAATATTACAATTAAACTTGGTAAGTACAACTCAGTTATAATGTTATCTATTTTTCTATAATTTTATCTAAATCGCTATTTATTTAACATTCTGTTGTTTATAATATTAAATTTTTGAAAGTTACTTTATTTTCAAAACGAGTTGATAATATTTTCATTATATAATAGGGTTTTGTAAAGTAATATTTTAATATTATAATAGTATATAAATGTATTTATTATATAAATATATTTGCATTTAGAAAGTTTTTCAATTAGTAAAGAAAGACAATAATTTTTAATAATGTACAATTTTTCTCCTTTATTTCCAATACAATAAATTTTTAAAAATTTCTTAGAATGTATGTAAGTATGTTTAATAAGACAAACTATTCAGTAGTAATTATTATAAATGTAGTTATCTTGTAATGCATATAACAATTCATAAATAATATAATTCTTTATTGTGATTGAAAGTGATTGGAAATGTGAATTATGATTGAGTTCAACGAATATAAGGTAAGTGAAAATTGTAATATTCCTATAATAATATTTAAGTATGATATATTAATTAATAAATTATTTAAAATTATATAAGTAGGTACAAGTTGTGTGTGTGTGTGTGTGTGTGTGTGTGTATATGTATGTATTGTATGTATGTATGTATGTATTTTTATAAATGTATATATTATGTGATTGTAATTAACAAAACTAAATGTTTCAGGTAAATTATCTAGTAAAAATTCAGTGGTTAATGCAATAATAATGAAATAGTAGTAATTGCAGCCTAATGAATCTACTTTTGATTACGAAACTTCTTATGAAACTTCTTTTTTATATAAATTCATTTCCTTAAACATTCGGAAATAATTTTTGTTTTTTCATTTAGAAAAACCGTTGGCGAATTGCATATGGATTTTAAATATATATTAAGTGTCTTTATATGTTATATTATATAATATTTATAGGTAATAATTTTTATAACTAAATTAATTTTTACAAAATAAAAATAAAGTTTACAAATGAAATATATTGATTTTGATATTCTTTTTTACACTATTGAACAAAAATATTTAATATTATTTTAATAAAACTTTAAATATTATTTTAATAAAAAATAATACTTTTGTTTATAAAAAATAACTATATCCGTTTAATAGTAATAATTCAAAAAGCAAATGTTCATCATAAGAATAGACACAAAATTCAATCAAAATGTTCTGGAACATTATAATTTCTTAATTTACATAAGATTGAAGAGGATTAAAGTGATGGTTAGAAATGATGGTGATATGTCGTTTAAAAACAATCACACAATTATGTACAGTAATTTGAAACATCGAACTTGAGTTCGGAGTAAATGACGTCGTTTAAATGTTTGGCATTACAGAGCATCCAGTTGAGAGAGGCAGTATGGAACATGCAGATATTCTTGGTGAAACGTCTTCTACATCTGAAAAAAGATCACTTTCGCCTGAAAGTGTCCAACAACGTTTGAAGCAGCCAAAAGTCGATGAGAAAACAACTTTTTATCCAGACAACAGCGAAGATAGTGTTAATTTACGTGTTAATTCACGTGTTAATTCAAATAGAAAAGAGAAGAGATCTAGTAAGATGGGTGTAAATCGTCGAAATATGGAAAAATTTGATTCATTAAATATTGGTGTATATTACAAAAGGAACACAAGATGTAACGGTTTCATCGATACTCCATTGAAGCACGATTTCGCGAAATTCAAATTGAAAGAATTACGAATCGTTTTGGAAGATATTAAATACAGTAATCCTAATTATAGTAATGTTAGATTAAAGACATCTAAAAAGGACGAAATTTGGGAAGTGGAGAAAATCCTAAATAAGAAAAAAATAAATGGTACTACGTCGTATTTGATCAAGTGGAAGAATTGGTCCAACGATCATAATACGTGGGAACCATTGGAGAATCTAACAAATTGCAATGAAATTTTGAAGGATTTCGAGAAGAATAGGTCCAAATTGTTGGAAAAATTGAAAAAAAAAGTTGGTTTTTATCCGACGGAGCGAGATGTTTACGAATTTTTAAATAAAATCCAGCAAAAAGGAGAATCGATTGATTGCGCTCTAATCGATGAGAATTCTTTTTACACTAGTATAAACAACTTTTTTAAACTTAATAATTTAAAAAAAAGTAAAGCGGAGATAGACATTAAAACGAATATTTTACGGTTTATGTTGTACGATTTAAGAAGGGAGCAATTAGAATTGTTAAAAGATTGGGAAAACGAGATGAACAGTATCAGTAAAGGGAAGCCATCGATATCTGTAGAAAATTTCATGGATCTTGAGGGCCCTCCAGAAGATTTTTTTTATATAGAAGATTATCTTCCGGGTGAAGATGTAGTGATACCTGAAGATCCTCCGATTGGTTGCGATTGTGTTAATTGTGGATCTAATACAAAATGTTGTTCCTTACAAAACGATAGTATTTTCCCGTATACTTCAAAGGGAAAAATTCGCGTTAAACCAGGTACACCAATATACGAATGTAACAAGCAATGTAAATGTGATTCGACATGTCTAAATCGTGTTACACAACGTGGTACAAATATAAAGTTTTGTATTTTTAAAACCGACGACGGTAGGGGTTGGGGTGTAAAAACATTGGAAAGTATCAAGAAGGGTTCATTTGTAACACAATATGTGGGCGAAGTAATCTCGAGCGAGGAAGCTGATAAACGTGGTAAAGAATATGATGCTGCAGGTAGAACATATCTTTTTGATCTGGACTATAATGAAACCGACGATCAATGTCTTTATACGGTTGATGCAGCTGTATATGGAAACATATCACACTTCATCAATCATTCCTGTGATCCCAATTTGGCGGTTTACGGTGTCTGGATCAATTGTCTCGATCCTAATCTTCCGAAACTCGCATTATTCGCCATAAAAGATATCGAAAAGAACGAGGAAATTACATTTGACTATGTGTTTCAACCTTTGAAAACAACGCGCGTGACGCAGAATATTATCAAGGAAGGAAAGGAGGTCGATGTCGTTCAATCTCCAACAAATAAGATCGAAGTACGGCAGGACACGCCCGACTCGAAAACCATCGTCAATAAAGTTTTATGCAAGTGTGGTGCTAAGAATTGTAGAAAGTATTTGTTTTAAAAAGTATTACAAGAATTACCTTTAAAAAGAAAATCTTCGTTTAGAATCGTGAAGAAGATTACATTGTGGTGTATCTATAGTTTAAACTTATAGTTTATCATTTCACCGAGATTTCATTATGCATTAAGTGTAATTGATTAGTTAGTATTTCTATAAGTTATTTTTGTATTTAAATCATTTAAAAGATATACATTCACCGTTAAGTATTCCGTGAATGTAACAATGCATTTAATTTATCAAATACATAAATAATTGACAATTCAATGTTGCATAACTTTACAATATCTTAAGGAGATTAGAATATTATACAAGAAAAATAATAATAATGGAATAAGAAAATGCGTAATTATAATTGTTGTTATTTTGTATACGATAAATTGGTGTTTTTGAAACATCGATCAAGATCTGTTCGTTATTAGAAGTAAAAGAAATTGAAAACAAAAATGATGGTACATGATGATATATTTCGTTTTGGAATACCAGTATTTGCTGTGAAAGCAACATTTTATATTGTTTTCGTATTATATGTTGTAAGAGAAGTTATGTAAATAAATAGAAATAATTCAAACCATGACTATATCTAACATATTAGCAGTAGTTTTTATACAAGGCAATGATTCTATTTTGATGAAAACTGTGTATCTATCGAATGTAATATTATACTCTATCGTTTTATTTGGATTAGTACAGTGAATCAATTTTTTGCAATTAATTGTCATAAAAGTTATATAAGGCATAAATGTAAAAAAGAAAATATGTAAAACAATATTTAATATCTTTTCCTTGATACGCACATACGGGTAATTGTATTACTACGTTTTGAATTAATGGATATATTAGGTATAAACAATCAGTCAAAGAGATCAAATTATAGATAATACTTGAGAGATATATAAAAGTATTGTTTAGCATATATATACTTTTTTAATTCTTTGTAAACTTAACATGTGTCGTTATGTAATATATATATATATATATATATATATATATATATATATATATATATATATACACACTTTTGTGTGCGCGTGTGTGTGTGTGTGTGTGTGTGCGTGCGTGCGTGCGTGTGTGCGCATGTGTGTATGTGTGTATGTGTGTATGTTTTTCTTTTTCCTTTTTTTAATTGTTTATATCATTTTTATGTCGAGTAATAAATTTGAAGGAATTTTAATCGCGTTTCCTTTTTCTATTTCACATTTTACATGATCATATAAAACACAAATTATTCCTTTACATTTGATCAGATAGAAAGTTCATTACTGAATTCTTCTTTTCAATTTTTATTTTGTGTTATAGGATATGCGAATGCAAAGATTTATAAGTGTGATAATGAAAAATGTCCAAGGCCGGCTTGTTACATATCAGGAGGATCTAGTAAAGATGATTCCTTTCCTTGTTTACGTCCCGTTTGTCCTGGACGATTTCAATTGGTTCGACATGTGTCCTTCGTAGATTGTCCTGGACACGATATTCTTATGGCAACTATGCTTAACGGAGCTGCCGTTATGGATGCAGCGTTACTTTTAATTGGTATCATTTAATAAACTTTCAATAAAATTATTCGTTCACAATTGTAATCAATTTCTTTAACAATGAAATAATTTCTCTTGTTCTACGTAGCTGGCAATGAGTCGTGTCCACAACCACAAACTTCTGAACATTTAGCTGCGATTGAAATCATGAAGTTAAAGCACATAATCATTTTGCAAAATAAAATTGACTTAGTGAAGGAAGCTCAGGCGAAAGAACAGTACGAACAAATATTGAAATTCGTTCAAGGTAACATTACATATCAATAATAATTAGTATTAGTAAATAAATAAATAAATGTATATATACATATATATATATATATATATATATATATATATATATATATAAATTAAATAGTATATAATACAGTAATAGAGTAATGGAGTAAATAGTAAATAGTAATTAATAATAATAAAAAAGATTTTAATAATAGTTTGTCATCAATCATCCTTAAGACAATTATTTATATAGTTACTTTTTATTTTAAATAAATTAGGTACTGTGGCAGAAGGAGCTCCTGTTATTCCAATTTCTGCTCAACTGAAATATAACATTGAAGTATTGTGCGAGTATATAACAAAGAAAATTCCGGTCCCACTTAGAGATTTTACGTCAGAACCACGATTGATCGTTATCCGATCGTTCGACGTTAATAAACCTGGTTGCGAAGTGGACGATCTCAAAGGTGGAGTTGCAGGAGGCAGTATATTAAGAGGTGTATTGAAGGTATTTTTCCATGATATTTTTATATTTCTTTTTCTTTCCAACTTTCTCACAGCTTCTGTTTTTCTCTTTAAATCTATCATTGTTTCTATTTTCGAATTTTCTAATAAATAATTTCTAATAAATATTATGTTGCTACAGGTTGGCATGGAAATCGAAGTCCGACCTGGATTAGTCTCTAAAGATAGTGAAGGAAAATTAACGTGTCGTCCTATATTTTCACGTATCGTCTCGCTATTTGCCGAACAGAACGAGCTACAATTCGCAGTTCCCGGTGGCCTTATAGGTGAGTTAATTATTATATTAATCATCTATTACTTAATAAGGAGCCATATTTTACCATACCCCTAGTACATTAGATTCAAGATTGCATTTCCTGTGATTTCAGGATAAGATAAATATTAATGTATCTTAAAGCAAAAAGATTGCGCAGAAGTGACACAAGAAATCTTAGGATTGAAGAGAAATTAAACGAAATGAGAATAATAAGAATGGCATATATGTTGTGATTTTAAATCTATTACAACCAGAATTGAAAAGGTTATCTTCAGTTCTATACATTTTAATAAGTAATTAGCTTTTTTCTTACGATTTGATCATCAATTCCAATAGTATATCTGTCCTATCAGTTTTCCTTCCTATGATTTCGTATTCTCAACTGCAAAAAAAGAAAAATTAAATTTTCAATTTTTATGACTCCTAAGATTCCTTGAATTACATCTGTGAAATCACGAAAAGTTAAACTTTTTAAAACAATATCTGTAGATTTATATGAGGCGATATCAATTAAGCTTAGTTAAAATAATTATAAAGAACAGATTAGCGTTAGCATACTGATCTATAATTCTTCAAGGTGTTGGAACGAAAATCGAACCAACATTGTGCAGAGCTGATCGTTTAGTGGGACAAATTTTAGGAGCTGTTGGGGCATTACCTAAAATATTCATTGAACTTGAAATATCGTACTATCTTTTAAAACGTTTGTTGGGTGTAAGAACGGAGGGTGATAAGAAAGGAGCGAGAGTAAGATTTTTATTATGTTATTATTATTTTTATTTTTTCGTGATTTATAATTTCTATCATTTGGGATCTTATATAATTTTTTTTATAGGTACCAAAATTATCTAGAAATGAAGTATTGCTAGTGAATATTGGCTCTCTTAGTACTGGCGGTCGAGTTTTAGCTACTCGTGCTGATTTAGCTAAAATAAGCTTGACGAGTCCAGTGTGTACAGAAATCGACGAAAAGATTGCATTGTCGCGTCGTGTCGAAAAGCATTGGCGTTTGATTGGTTGGGGTCAGATTTGTGGAGGACAAACGATAGAACCTGTCCTCGATGGAAAATAATTTCTTTAACATCGCAAAGAGAGGATAACGACAAAGATTTATTAACAGTCTTATAACTTATACCTATTGGGTTTATACAGTTGTAAGCAATATTTGTAATAAATCATGCCATTTATCTTACGCGGTTTATTTGTGTGTTTCGTTGTTTTCTTTCTTTTATTTTACTAACATTTAATTTTCAAATGAATTTTTATTTTAATTTCATATCTCATCGATCTTTAAGTTATTATGAAAAGTATGACGAAAATAAAAGCATGTTTTGTGTTGACGTTAATATTAGCTATAAATCACTATAAATAATTGAATTTACACAGTCATGTACGCTGTGTTCAAGCGTATGATTATATGGATTGACAGATTGTATTGAAACTATGAATCATATCGTTTAAATTTCCCTTTTCATTGAATACTTTTAATTATCTTAATATTCGAAATTCGAAGAAATCAAAGCAATATCATGATTCGTTTTTGGTAATATCATTCATTCAAGAAAATTTAATGTTTTCTGAAATTTTAAGTGCAGAATGCCAAGATTCGTTGGACATTATATAGGAATATCCTTTCAGGCTGAATTATTAGTAATGACTCTGTTAGGTTTGGTAAGATTTCTGAAATAATTATTGGATATAGTTTCTTTTTGTATATAAGATGTTCTAAGTATAATGATAAAGTATCGGTCATGCAACGGGAAAAAAATCATAAAATATTTCTTAAATCATTAAAGTAAGTAACGAGATGATAATATTCCGAAGCTCAACAGCACATTGGAATGGCATCCTTTTGACTGGTCCCAACAAATTGAAAAGATTTGGAATTTGTCATTGACTCAACAGTACTTCTTTCTCTCTACAGATTTTGAGTATTGGATAAAAATAAGTTAATATCAAGAAAAATGTGTTCTATGTATGTTGAATGATATTTTACACATTATTATTTTTCATTGCAAATAGCCCTAACATGGATCGTTATCACAAGGAAGATAGTTGCTTATGTTTACACATTTTTATACATGATCAATTTTTATCCAATTTTAACATGGAGTCGACCAAATTTACTTCTGCCATGGTTGATCCTGAGTTTTTTTCAAAATCTTATATTAAAATTGATTGTTATAGCTATATTCATCTGGCTATGGGGTAAAGAAAGATTTTCTTCGTTTCGAATGGTCGAATTTGTTGTCGTTGAACTTATTTCATTAAGTAAGCTTGATACGTGATATAGATTGATACTTAAATTGTTTACAAATTTAATTTTTTACAATATTTATCTACTTAAACAAATAATAATAACATTTACAGCCAATTCTGCTTACATATGGTATGCAATTGCATGTTCTTATATAGAGTTGAAAAAAATAGAAAGGATTAGAAAGATAAGGAAAGCTTTACAAGCAAAATATTCTATTGCATATAATATCTTCTCGGATGGCAGTAGCATGGAAATAATTAGCAACGAATCAACATTCGATTTGTACTCAGGAAGACGTTGTATGAGTTTACCTAATCTGAACGACGCATTTTATAGTTCAATTTTCAACGATTCCAACGAAAGTAAAATATCTAGATCGTTGACAACGTTAACGACTATCAGTAGTTTTGAATCTGATGATACAGAAGAAGTTATTTCTCAGATAATTCGTAATAATAATTTGATACCTATTGAGAAATGTATGAAGCTTTTGGGATTAACTGATGTTGATATAATCAATGCACGTGCTAGAGTCCGCAAAAGGATGTTAGAGAGTGCTATAATTTATAAGATACAAGATGAATATGCAAAGAAAAAGGAGATAGGAAAAATTGATCTGATAAAAGATCGCAGGATAAGAGATCCATCTATCATTGATTATTTGATGGCGAAAACTGACATGCCTATATTTCATATAAATGATAATCGTGTTGAGAAGTTTAGAGAAGTCCAAAAGATTAATGATAAGACTGAAGATGTTTCAGTTGAAGCAAAAAGAGAATTGATCCATGAAGAAGTAATGGAATTGACACAAGCTAAGGAATCCATAACAGCTTTTGTACTAGATTGTATCGATGAAAAAGAAGAAACAAAATTAGAATTTATTAAGAAGAAAGAAAAGAAAAAGTCATGTCCATTAACGAGAGAGAAAGTAGAATCTAGACCATGTTTTCCTCTCGTAGGGGATAGACAATTAATGGAATGTCCTTTCAAGGAACAAACTATCCTTTCTAAATCTATTTATCCTTGCCTTTTAAATAAAAAAAATAAATGTTTAAGTAAAGTTTATTGTACATCTAATCATGAAATTGATGTTCTAATAAATAATAATAAAATTCCAGAAGAGAATATTACTTCCTTGGATGACACAGACATTAGAAAATTATCCAAAAATAATGCAACCATTACTAATATTGACCAAGAAGAAGATACAAAGATTAATTGTAATACTTTTTTACGAAGTCAAATGATTAATGCAAAAGATTTCATTCATACAAAATTGGAAAATAATTCTTTCTTAAGTAAGAATATTTTACGTATATCGTGAATGATAAAAATAGAATAATTAAATATATATATAAATATATTCAATTATTATATATTTATATATATATATACATATATATATATATATATATATATATATATATGTATATATATATATGAAATAATCTTATATATATATTATATATATCTGTAAAAATAATCTTTCATATATATATATATGATTATTTTATATGATGATTATTTTTACAGAGGAATCTAATTTAGAAATAATAAATCCTGTAGTAGATACATCGAAAACAGTTCATTTAGAAATGACAAGAAATTACAATTATATTTTCAACAATCGATCTTACATTCTTCCTAGCACTAGTATCTTCTCTACAATAGGCTGTTTACCGTTCTATCAAAAATTCAACATCACTAATCTCTATGGTAAAGAATTGCTAATCGATGAATTTTTTGATCCTCAATTACAATTTAACGAAAAATTTGTTGAAAATACGAACGATATATACAGAAAAACATTATTTAAAGCTTCGAATTCGAAGAATTTATTTGATCGAGGAAGAATGATGATATGGAATAACAAGAACACAGAATTATTGTTTAAAATACCAAAACAAATTGCGTGTTACACTGGTATGGAATACGAATCTGTAAATAATTCTAAAATATCTAACAGGACAGAATTTATTGGAGGCAAATTGCAGAATTTTGATATAGTCAATCAAGAATTAATTACAAAACATAGGTACTTTTTCTAACGTTTGTATTTAAGTAACAATATCTCATTGAAGTGTTATCATTTTAGATATACAAGTGTCGAACCAAAAGAAGAATACAAAAATAATAATTCATTTAACGTTTATGAAAGTGTTTGGAGTAATTTAAATGTAAATAATAATACTGGTAGTAGTTACAATATTATTAGTACTCAAACCACAGAAAGTTTGAACAATTATATATACGATAATAAAGAAAATAATAAAAATAATGATCATAATATACATGTCGATTACATGGACAACGTATGTCCAAAGTTTGCGACCAATATCAATTTAAATCAATTATTAAATACAAAGAATTTAATTAAAAATGATGAATGCTACGAAGATAATTTAGAAATTGGACCATGTTATTGTAAAAATTGGAATATTTTGGACATGACACAGATAGCTGATACTTTAGAATACGACAATTCGAATTTTTTAGAAAAATCGCCTGCATGTCCTAAGGAAATTCAAAAGGAATCACTTCATAGATTAACCAATATTAAAAATAAGATGGTCAAGACTTCGTTTGATAGTTATAAACATACCGAATACTTTGATCAATCGAGACATAACATGATATCAATGAAGAAGAGAAGAAAACGTATGACATCTTCTAAAGAAAGAGAACTTTTAGAAATGAAGGCTTTGAGAGCTTACAATGAGATCACTTTGATGGAGGACAAACGAGAGATGGAAAAGAAGAAACAACAGAAAACTGATATGCTATATTCCTTTAGAGATAATACTAAAACTTGGTCGACCCAACTAATGTCTTATTCTAAAATGAAAAACAATTACAGACAAATACAAAAAAGAAACGAGGATGATTCATATGAATTTAATACACATCAAGATCATTTTGATTCATACAACGAAATTGAAATACATAACACAACTGATTCTTTCTTCGAATATGTTAGTAATATTAATAACAAAGAGTTAATAAAGGAGAAGGAAAATCTTAATTTTCTTGAAAACGAATTATCGTTTTCTCGATTACCTAATATACAAAGTAAAGATGCTGCAATTATGTTGAATCTTTTAGATCGTCATGGTAGTCATTGGTTTAGGCAAGAGTTGAGAAAAATTCTGGCAATAAGGGATAGTCAAGTGTATATGAAACATAGCAAACCTAATCAAGATGCAATGAAATTGAATCTTTCTTTAAGAAACAGTCAAAAGATAACTGATAGCCTTGAACTTGATAAAAATACTGATAGGGAAGACATAAGTGTTCCCTTTGGACTATCTTCGTCTTATCAATATTTACGAACCAATTTGGATTGTGGTTCAAATCAAAATTTTAAGACTTTTAATTCGACGGAATCCATTATTTCTAAAAGAGATATGCCTATTAATTCGTCTGATTTAAAAGATTTCGTTGAGTGTACAGAAAATAAAAAAGTAAATGAAAAAGAAGAAGAAGAAAAAATACAAATTATTGATACAACAAAAGAATCTGAAATTGAAGAAATCAAAAAATTTAAGATCGACATGTTAAATGTTGAAAAAGATAATTCATTTTTTTCCTTAAATTCCATTTCACTTTCATCTACTACAAAAACTGAAAATGTAATCGAATCGATCGATGATCGAAATCATCATCAAGTTAGACGCAGAAACATGTCTCTACACATGATGGATATCGCAAGAAACATCCATTGGAGTTTACGTCCTCATGGTATTTTATTAACTAATAAAAATTTACAAGGAATGAATTTCGAATCGTCCGATCTTTATGGTAATCAGCAGAGAGATATCGTCGATGACGTCACAGCCAGTCTAGTCCATGCTGCATTCTCTCATAAACCTGAGATTATCATTAGAACTTTTCCACGTGATTCTCGATCTATCAATGACGAACGATCCACGTCATTCTTCGAAAATTTTTATAATATTTATCGTTTGCCATCAACTGTCGATGAATTCGTTCTTGATTCTAATAATGATATGGATATTTACGTTGGAGACACATTGACGCTTCCAAACGTTCAAGATATCGAAGACGAGATTAATGATCTCGAAGATATTCTACAAAGTTCTATGGAAACTGATAGGAATTTTGATCTTTGTATCTTGGTAATGGAAGACGAGGATTTGTCTTTAGATTTAAGATCGACTTCAATCGATAATCTTCCTACAAACGAAGTTGTTCAATACGACAGTGAAGTTACTATTGCACTCAGTGAAACAAGGACAATGGATATCATTGATCCGGAAATAGATTCTCTTGGCTATGAAACGATCAAAGATTCTGATCAACCTTCCTTGAAAATGATAATAGCTTTCTTTAGTTTTCTCTTAGCTATTTACATGGAAATTCTAGGATCATATTTCTTTATGTCGGATTTGCATAATTCTATATATGCTTATAGACCGTACGAAATGAATTCGGATATGTTTAAGAAGAATTTTTCTGACGATTTTTTACCTGAAAAATATGATATGGTTGTTTCCTCAAATTCAGTAAATATATCAGAGTTCACCGTTGAACCTGAAATAAACGGTGTGATTGACTTTATCGATGAAGTTGAAGAGGATGATCAAGCTTCGATAAAAAGTACAAATTTGCAAATTTCCAGTATAAGAGATAGTTTTGATACGATGTATACTAAAACTACTATTGAATCTGAAAACGTAATATCTTTTGAAGGAGGTAGTTTCATGGAAGACTTTTCTTGATAATTTGTCAAAGGATACAAATTTGAGGATTTTAGTTGGGTTAATAAAAAATATACATTTTTATATGTTCATAAAAAAGTAATGATTGATTGAATCGCTTTTATAAATAATTATTACAGCTTTCTATTTTTTATTATTTCGTAATTAATATTACCAGATTAATTTATAGACATTAAATATTTTTTTTTACTATCCTTTTGTTAATAAAATATTTTCATCATCTTAATAATTATTGTACATAAGCTAAATTTGTTCGATCGTTTTATTTTAACTATTCAAAACTTCAAGTGAATTTCTTACAACATTCAACAAGTTTCATCATAACCCTGACCATAATCAGGTACCACGTGATCAGGATCACAAATAGTGTCTTTAACAGCATCCTTAACGTGTGCCTTGAAGATTCTAAAATTGATCTTACTGCTATCTAAATTTTCATAGAGATACATTGGTAACCTATTGGAGATCATCCAAACGTTTTGCTCTTCCTCATGATCGACTTTAATGTCATTAGGAAAGACTAATGAGATGTTACTAGTACCTATTACACCTAAATTCTCAGGTATATATTCCTTTCTCGTATCCCAACACCATACTGAGTCACGAGTAACCATGTTGAAGAACATTACACCGTTTCTGTCGACAACGGAACCAGACGAATGACCATAATCCTTGGCTCTTGGTCTTCCAATCGGTATAAATTTATCGGTATTATGATCGACCATTCTCTTGTCTCGAAGGACAGACGTGGAGACTGCGAATTCTCTGAAACTCGACATGGGATGAAAGAACAGGGTCCTATCGTTGTGAATATCGATAGGACTTAATGCAATACCGAAGATTCCATCAGTCCATTGGAATTTTATACCATGGAGTTCGTATTTCGCAGCCAAAGGATCGGGAAAGAAGAAATGATGTTCGAATCTGAAGGATGAATCCTTGTAGAAGTCATAAACGATTATACCGAATCTCCAGACATCTGAAAGATATGCCATTGCGCCACCACAATCTCCATCTCTTACATCAACCACTATATTCGTGAACAAAGAATCCTGTTTTACTTGTTCCTGTGGTAAAGTATATTTCTTGATCAATTTATCAGTTCGAAGATCGAAAATGTAGAGTACCGGTGGGCAACTTTGCGTTGGTTTTTTCGCGATATTTGTCACTCCAGAATCCAAAACCCAAAGACGATCACATTCGTCTACTTGTATCCTAAACACTGACGTAAGACCATCGCATTTATCTGAAAGTATAAAAAAGTATTAAAAAATCATTTCAATAGATATGATTTGTTCAGATTCAAACTAACCAAACATATTCCAATCCCAATCAGGATATGGCTTCAATTTTGGACTCTTTGTTTTGGAATATCTTGGAACAGTTGCCAATGTTACTGGTATTCCTTCCTTCCATTTTGGAAGAGTAACGAAGACTTTGTTTTGATATACTTCTAATCCTAATGGTAAATTATTTTCAGCTATGTAATTACCATCAAATATAGCTTGATCTCGTTCTTCGATATTATCGAACTCAAAGTCTACGGTCGACCAAGCGTAAACCTAAATTAAATTTAGCAAGATCGATAGAGAAGATCGAAAATTCTTTAGAAATGGATAATCAAATCTTTACCAAACTCATCGCTGGTCCAACGTACTCGTCTTCAACTGACTCGTGATTGAGATCATAATTAAATTCATGAAATTCAAGTTGATTTATCGAATGGGCATTGTTCTTAAGGACATCGCCTATGGTTCTCGAGTAATCGTGATTATTTGATTGGAAAAATCGACCTGGCGTAATTGGTATAGAACCATAAAGAATATTGTTTTTTTCAGTTGTCCCTGTTAATTTATTTTCCAACGAATTCCCATAAGAATCACACGAAGTTGGAGTTGATAATTTTTCTTGCGATACCGGATTACCTGCTGACTGATGAGTGTAGTATATAGATAATTCAGCATAAGACGAAATGCACGATTATATATTATTTTAATAATTTCAAGATTATTGTCATCTATCGATATGCGAAATATTTGGGTTTGTACCGAGTCATGAAGGGGAAAAATCGGTGCTTCGAGTTCTCGTGAAATCGGTGCAATGCCAGGATGAGCTGCGAATTGTTGAAAACCAAGAAGAGACATCGAGAGAAGCCATGGCATCACATTGGCCATACCTGTAAAAAGAAATTCAAGAAAAAATTGATATGAAGTTCACGATCGAAATACTTTAATCGTTATCAAATGATTAATGTATATTACTATATGATCTAATTTTCTTGATTGTTCATTTTGTTTTGATCTTTTTTTTTCTTTTCGAACACGTAACGAATTCGAGATCTCTTGCCAAATCGTTAAAATCGACTTATATGCTCGAAGTATAATGAAAGTTATGTAACTACATGAAATGTCTCCTCGCTCGGAGCAAAATTTCGCAAGTTAGTTGAAAAATGGATCGATCGGAACTTCGCCTTTCGTGTTCCGTTAATGGAGATATGTATCATAAAAAAAATCACAGAGGGGGAGTAGAGAGAACAGACACACACACACACACATACATATACATATACGTAATACTATTAACATTACTCAATGATCATCGATAAGGTAAATGTTGAAAAACATGATCAACGATATGTCGTAATTCGTATGTTTGCTCTTTGTCGTGGAAGCACAAACGAAGCAATCTCGCTTCCGTTTTCATTTCTTAGAACGAGTCTTTGAAAGGAAATATACGTCTACTAAATTAAATTTATATGCAAAATGATCTGTACGTTAGATTGATATTTCGTTCATATCAAAAGTATACGAACGTAAGTATTATACATTCTTTTTTCTCATATATTATAAATCACAGTGATTGATTCTTTAAGCTTTGAATGCTTGTAGCTTACTTACCTTAAGGACGAATAACAAATGTTGTGTAATAAATAACAATAATATCGATAAATCAACGATCAGGATAAGTCGATTATAATGAGAACAACATGACGAATCATATCACAGATCAATTAGAAAGTTAATCAATGAAAGTGAACGATGTTAATTTCAAAGGAACACTTTGAAAAGAACTTGATGACTTTCGATACTGTGGTCAAAAAGAAATCGATTAACTTTGGAGAAAATGTACAACGACAAAAATGATATTCGTTTTTGATCAAGCTCGAGGAAGACTTTCGCGATGAGAGAAAATCAAGGACTACACGCGGTATCGTTCGAGATGGGAGCATGGATGATTCCTGACTGCCATATTCACTATCCGGCTCGTAAATGTACCTCGATACTACGAAAGGAGAGAGAATGGCTAATCCCTTCTCTTTGAAGATGCTCTCCCTCATTTTTCTTAGCATCTTCGTTCGTGTCTTCATGGAGAAGGACGATATCTTATAGGTCAGTGATGTGAATTCAAGGGAGTTGGAAGTTCGTGATACTTCTTAAGAGAAAAGGTCGCACCATCCTCTCGATTAATAGAAATTCCTTTCAAAGTCTTCGTTTCTCACACATACATTATAGTATTATAGTAATAGATAAAAGATAATAAAATTTGTAAGAAAATTGAACGAAGAAGATTCATTATATCTTTATCAAATTCATTTCCCATAAATTTATCACAATTTTCTGATGAATGTAAAATAGATATCTATATATACATATACATATATATATATATATATATATATATATATATTTATATATATATATATTTATATATATATATTTTATATACTAATTGTTACTATTTAAATTAAAGTTATGATATAATGTTTTAAAGAAAAATATCGCGTGGCATTAATAGTACAATATTTATAATAGATTCATCTTAATACCAGGTTATCCTTAATACCAATAAAACTTAATCAACTTATTAATTTACTTATTTCCTAAACTTGACAAGATTATAAATAAAGAATAGTCTAATTTAGTCTGAAGCATAATCAAGGTGCATATCTTATGACTATTGTTACTTAAGATTGGAACGTGTCATCGGCTTAGATGTCTGCCCTATTGTTGATGAGACACGGTATATTTTTTACGCCAGAAACTTTCCCTTTCATTGTAACAAACTGATTCGGATCATAGTAGTGCAGATCATTACTGTATAGGTCACCATTGACGTAGAAGATATCGAGAGAAAGAAATGTCAAGTAGTTCTTATTTGTTTGTTTTTCTTCAAGTTCCATCGATTAAACATCGAAATTTAAATATCAATAATTTTTCTGTTGCAATAACTTCGATCGAGATTGTTATTGTTGTTTTTTTTTCATGTTCCTCGATCTTTTTTTTGCAATTAGATTTGTTATGAATTCGCATATATGAAAAACAAAAAACGTTACCTTTCAAAGAAAGGTAAAGAATCTTATTGTTACATAATTAAAGGACGAAATCATTATTAACTTTTTTTCAGTCGCGTTCTTTGATTTTTTTTGCAATAAGATTTTTTACGAATTTACATATGTGAAATGTCAAAAAAGAAAAGAAAAGAAAATATAGAAGAAGAGAGATCATTACATTTCAGAGAAAGTCAAGGCATCATAGTGTTGCATAATTGTCCTTAAAACATTCCGGTTTTCAACAGGAATGAGTAAAGTTATTAAGTTTTTTACGAGGAGACAGCGGGCCTATCTCCCAAGAATCGTTTTTACCATAAACTTCAAATTCTCCTCGGTGAAACTCGCATATTAATTTAACAGTAATACGTAGCATCTCATACTTAAGGGAAAATCTCGGTTGTGTTTTTGAAAGGAACTCACGAAGGCTTCATCTCATTGTTACATAGATTTAATGACCACTCCAACGATAATCGCAAACGTTCACGCATACTCGCTGTACCGAAAATTATCTTGCTCTACTAAGGTTTATTATTATGGTCAAAAGAAATGAGTTATGTGTGTGCCTTGGAATTATTTTCTTTTTTCTTTTTCTTTTTTTTTCGTAATTCAAAACCATTTAATAATTCAGAAAATTTTTTTATTTTAATATAATTTACGATTTATTCATTATATTATATATAATCATAATATTATGTATTTTTATATGTACTATTAATCAATTATATTATATATTATATTAATTAACTTTATTTATATACGAAAAAATAATATATATCGAAAATTTTTAAAATATGCATATTTCTTAGTTGTTATTAGTGAAAGTAATATGATTTTACTTCGGCTATACGATTTAGACGAGTAAACACGTTATGGTATTGCAAAATAGAAAGAGAAGATCGCCGCGATGTTTCACTAGAGTTCTCTCAATGACTAGAAACGTCTATTACTTTCCGTTTAAACTTTCGTTACGAGTCTAACAAATTCGGTGTGAGAAATTGAAACTTAAGTTTAAGATTAAAATATATTGACAAAGAATAAAACGTTTGTTTTATCCAACCTTTCTTTTCAAGAAATTCATTAGATCTCATTTGAAATTTTCGAGGTAAGCAAATTAAAGTCAATCGTTAATTATTCTAATCAGATTGTGTGCTTTTCAATATTATGTTTTTCAATATTATGAAAATTATAATGTTTATGAATTGAAAATATGAAACTTACGGTTTTCGTTACGTTCTTCGATCTTTCGATTTGCGAGTTCGTGTTGCTGGTAATGTACCACATGATTAGTCCACGTGATTGGTTTCTTATAGTCAAAGAAATAATTGGGAGAGCTATAAAAATAGTTGTTGGATTGCATTGGCCGAGAGTCGACTCTTTTCTTTCTTCTCATCGTTGCGTATCTGTGTAAAAAGAAAAGAAACAAAAAAAAAAATAGGAAAGAGAAATTAATTTACGTTCAAAGTTAGTCAAATTGTTTAAAATTGTTGACATTCAAACAATCGAATATGTATGTAACATTGTAAAATTGAATAGATAGATATATTCTAAGAATTATAATATAACTATTAAACAACCAGTTTTCTTTCATCTTTTTCAACACCTGTGGTTGAGAAAATCGACATTCTTTACGTCACATGCAATGACCAATCTACTATCCATAGAAAAAAAAAAAAAGAAAAAAAGAACAAATATTACTTCATACCAACATCCAAGGAGATAGTAATTTTCTTTGAAATATTTGTATATATCTACTGAATGACGATTTTTTTCATAAAGTAAACAATTTTCATCGATTTCTCAATCTAACTTATACCAATTTAATACTTTCACAATTGTTTTAAATTATAATTATTATTATTAAATATCAACGTATTAGTTCGTACAATTATCAAACTGAATTGATCGATTTAATTCTGATTTCATGTGAATGTACTTGATTTGTCGAAAGATCAATGATCATTCGTCCGTCAATACATTTTACTATTGAAACGAAACACACGACGTGATTTTAAGTAAGATAGTCACTTTTACGATTTAAAACAATTCAATGACCGTTCCAATCCTCTAAAAGCTCACTTTCAATCAATGACTACACTGTCTGTAGCTATATTATGCTAGCACTGATTAACATCACAGAATAGATCATTCCAAATAGATCCGCTTTGTTCAAATCGTTACAGCACAGATGTAGATTATTTCTTTCTCACAAATAGAGCATGAATAGGAAAGAACAAGAAAAGACGCATGATTACAGTTTTTATTGAGAACAAAATTTTCTTTCTTTTACTATTCAAACATTGTCACGATCTATAATTATATCAATCAATCGACCAATCAAGATTTTAATTATCTATTAAATTGTTTTAAATCACTGTTATCAAGGCATGTTCAATATTTTTTTAAACAAATTAAATTTTTTATATGTATAAAAAAGACATTTATAGTTATTATTATTATTTCTTTTTTTAAATAAAAAACGTGAATGTCACATAATTTATTGTAAAACTTTTATTAATAATAATAAATTATTAATTCAATCTTAATTTCATATCTACGAAGCACATACACAATACTTTGCATAAATTTTTGACTATTTTATTTTATTTATCACTTCATCATTTGTATGCACTCCTCGAAGATTTGTTTCCAACTCATAGCAAAGGACTACTTCTCTCGATTGGCAATCGTCTGACCAACCAGCCGTCTTAAATATAATCGTAAAATCTCAGGTTGACTTATTCAGGAAACATACTTCTTGATTATTATCGTTCCTCGTAGCCTTTCAAAATAAAATACTTTTACTCTTTTTCTTTTACATTAATCGTTATAAATAAAAATTTTTATAATTAAGAGTTATTGCGGAATGAAAATGAATGTATTAAGTGATCTTCTGCTATACTTTCATTAATTATTTATTTTATTAAAGAGATTATTGTTTTTTTTTATTTTTATATAACACCGATTATTTACTCGATATGCTTTTATGATTTATTATTATTAATTTATGTATAAAAATATACGGAAAAAATGATTTTCCGATATCTAACGATCTATCCATTCGATTTTTCATTATCTGATGCAAAAATTATAATTTCACATTAACGAGTAAGTAGGTTTCATTTTATTAAAACAAATATAAAGAATAAATAAATTATCTTCAAAAATACAAAATTATGCACTAACAATCAGTAAAATTACTGGTGTTAATTAGAATTTAAAAATATCGAATTTTTTTAATACTTTACTACTTGTACGTACAAAATTCAATCGGCACGTTCAAAATATCGAACTGAAGCATTTAATATATAGTTGAGAACTTATATAGCTCACTTGGTCGTTTTTTTTGACAGCTGATCGATCAATCAGTATAATAACGAAATGATTTGCATAAAAATATTTCGTTAATGTATATTCCTAACGTTCGAATTTTTGTTGCGCAAGAACGACACTCCCTTTTGTAATCTTTTGTGATCTTGTCTGTGCCTATCATCATCATCATCATCATCATT
>NC_060957.1:8170161-8250161 GCF_910589235.1 Vespa crabro
AAACGTAATTATTTAAGTAACTATGTATATATATTCCGGAAAAGAAAGACATTTAATCTGTTGATAAATAATTTCGTCGACGAAGTTAAAAATAATATATGCACAGACTTAAAATATGTACGTGTTGTCTGACTAATCTTCGCAGAACTATAAAATGAGATTATTTATTGAGCTTAAGATAGTTCCATATATCAAAAATAATGTAAGTGTTCTTTTTGTTCAAGATAGGAACTTTAATAAATATTATCTTTTATACTTAATAAATATTATCGTTTACAGTCAATTTATCATTGAATTATAGAGGTATTTCGTGTAAAATATAAAAGAAAAAAATAAATAAACATCGAAGTTTAGAAGGTAAACATATAATAAATTAGGATATTCACTCACTTGTTAATTATTATCAAACTGAGATTTCATAATCTTTAGAAATAATTTTTTACTTAGTCACTAATTTTTCCTGATAATTTTTTCCTTTTGTATTTTTCTCACCGGCTGACCTTTTTCTTCTTTGTAATGTCTCTTTATCCCTTAACAACTTACGCAACTTCTTGCAGAAATGGAAAAGCCGAAGAAATTATTCCGTTTGAAGTATTATCATTTTCGTTACTAAGAAAATTACAACTTTTTGAAGAACGATTCGATTCTGTGTATCTTAAATTGTAAGAAGAAAGAAAGGAAGAAAGGAAGAATGACACTCGACAAACGAACCGGACGATATCACGGTCGAGGACCAACTGAAGGATAGCTTGATTTCTCACGCCGATCGATGCTCCTTTTTATATATATTCACACAGTCTAAGAGTCTTAATATTTTTTTTTAAGATCAATATTTTTTCATTAACTTATCTTTCGTTATTGTTGTTCTTTTTGTTGTCATTATCGTTATTTTTTTAGTCTAATCAATTCTTTAAACACAATAATAAAATCTCATTGAACGATCTTGTCTTTCGAAAGCATGTTAGAGATTATTTAAACTGATTCGATTCTTTTTCTCTCTCTCTCTCTCTCTCTCTCTCTCTCTCTATATATATATATATATATATATATATATATATATATATATATATATATATACTTTCAAACGTAAAGTAATGATCAAGATCTTTGATTCCATTGAACATTCTTTTAAAATAACAATCCTTTGATTTTATATATATATATATATATATATACACCTTGATCAAGGTACACTTGCCTACAATTTATGCTTAGATTTTCTAGGACGAATTGCATCACGTTTAATTAATTTACATACACATAATTTACATGTACATTTAATTAATTTTAATACTCATGTTCGAAACAAAATATCAAAGTCCAGTTTATATAAACAAATGAAAAAAAATTTTCTTTGAACCATTAACAAATTTTTTGTTAAGTATTAACGTTTGCGATAATAGTGTAAATTGAATGTTCTTTTGTTGGAACAGTTGTGCAATCCTAAGCTAGTCGTTTGGTCTATACGTATTTCTATAAAGAATATTTTTACCTTAGCATAAAATTTGTATAAATAAGTTTATCCGTTAATCTTTTACTTATCCATGGTTCGATATATCTTGGTGACCAGTTTTTTTCTTTTTATTCTCGTAGGAGTTTCGAACTAGTCACCTTTATTTTTTTTTATTATCAGCATTTCTACGAAGTTATTTAACTATCTATCATCATGTCATTATAGTGTTATCAACAATAAAATTAGCTTTATTAATAGACGTCTATAAAACATTTATCTTTGAACATTTCTTATTAATCATAATTATGATCGTTTTTCTCTATCCTATCATATCCGATTGTCGTCATAAAAAATAAACAGAAAAGATACACGTGATCGATACGATGAAATATAACAAAGATACCAATACGTTGCTTTGTTTCAAACTTCAAATTCATTCTGTTAAATTATTTTTGCGATATCGACGTGTCTTTTCTTTACATCTGAGTTCATGATTTTACGGTTCTGTTAAAATAACTATAAAAATCTGTCAGCTTGAAGTACGCAACAAAAAAAAACGTTCAATTTCTTTTTCTATTCCTTTCATTTCATTGGATTTTATAAACAACGTTTAATAATTTGATAAATACAAAGAATACGTATTAATGCAATCGTTCTCGAATGGCCTTGACCTTACTGAGGAGAAAAGAAAGAATTAAAATAAAATCCCGTTTGTTGAACCATCGAGAACCTGTCCATTTGTCGATATGTAACCGGTTTTTGACCATTTTTTGAAAATAAATTCATGTAAATATTCATTTTTCGTTAAACTGCAAATATTTGCTGTTGAAAGTTAAAAATATACGTCTTATTTGATTGATCATATGTATATAGAATTTGATCCCATATATACAGAGAAGTATGACTAGTTGCCATCGCACAGGCTCTTCAACATTTTCTTTTTGCGAAATAGATATGTTAATAATGAGAATTTTAATAATTATTCTAACAATCATATAAAGTCGATGTTTTATTTATTAATTGCTCGTCCTTTATTCAATATTTTATAGCTTTAACATACTTCTTATGTAAAATTTAGAATATATTTTATTATCAATTAAATCTATAATAAATATTCTACCAATCATCAGTAAATAACTTTAACACAAATTAGTTTTCTTAAAGAATGAATCGTATTAAATTATTTGAATGTATAGAAAAGTAGATAAAAAAAATACAAAAATATACACTACATTACATCTTACTCTACTCCACTGATCTCCAGTGTGATCTCCGCGAATTAAAATTTACAAGATTTATTTTAATTATCTATTTTAGTTTAAAGAAAATTCATTAAACTAAACATCTTGTTTAAGTATGATTTTCGAGAATATTTAAAAAACTTTTTTTCGAAATTTTAATCGATCGTTTTGGTATACTTAAAAACCGATCGTGTTGTTATACAAAATATGTAATAAATGTGAATTGATGTATTGGTAAATCGGCACGTTTTTTGATAGAACGGTTTCGGGAACGAGCCTCATGATACGAATATTTATTTCTTGAGAAGTTACTCTTCGATTGAAAAATTTATGGAATCTGGTTGACAAGATCCAGATTTTACCGTCATCACGTACGGTCCATCTCAGATCGGCGGTAAATTGCAATTTTTCCGGACTGTATGCGACGATTCTAAAATAAAAAGATATTTTTGCTGTTTGAATGAAACATCATTTTGAAACATTTCGTTTGGAGTATCAAACCAGATCTATGTTAAAACCGATCCAAAGAAATCGACAGATCTACCTTTGACTATTTGTTTGAGGTTGCCAATTAGCAATAGCTGTTTCCCTAATTGGCGAGAAAAAAATCGAGTCATCGTAAGGATCCACGGTCAATGGAAGACCTTGACTAGATTTTCTTCCAATCAAGGTCACTGGAAGTTGTTGTCCAAAGGGAAGTGGGCCGTTTTGAAGTGCCGACGTTGGTACGCCGAAAAGACGATCGGTGGCAAGTGGTTGATAATATACCATACCGAGCCTTGGAGAGAAAGCCAGTCCTACGATACCGTCTGGTAGTTCGAAGTTTTCATCACCGAGCTATTATAAGATAAAGATAGCGATCAAAAAATCATTGACGTAATCGTGTAGATCATTTATTATTCATACAAATCACCTGATAAATAGTATAATCTGGATTAGGAAGCATCGAAGCATGAAGTACTCGCCAACTTGTATTATTGGCACCATCAAAAATTTGAATTCCTAAAAAATATCATTTGAAATTAATATCGATCGTTATTTTATTCATTCTGAAAAAATTAATAACGATGATCTTAACCTGGTCCAGTTGTATCACTTATATAAACAAATACGTCATCACAAGAAGTTGATTTAGTATCATCAATTACAAGGTTAGTCAGTAAAGTGTTCAATCTCAAAACCTGTAAATATTATAAAAATTACTTAATTGGCTTTCTACAAATCCTATTTAACCTATTTCCAATTTGTGATTTGAATTATACTATTACATTTAACATTTCTAATTCAACAAGATTTTTTTTTTCTCATTAAAATTCCAATAAATTTTTTTATTCTATGCACCAACTTCATTAGAATAAAATAAGATCATTGAACCAACCTCTCGTGGGAAAGTGTATTGCCTGACAACTGTATCCGTTTGAAGATCAAAAACAAGTAATTTTGGTGGACAAATTGGTGTAAAATTATCGAGTGACATCATGACGCCACTGTCGACGACCCATAATCGATTACATCTATCGAGTCTTGTTCTATAGACAGATATCAGCTGAGAACAATTAAATTCTCCTTTTCCCGCGCTATGCCATTCCCACGAAGGATACGGTTGAAGTTTTGGACTGCTACCCAATGGAACGTTTCTTGGAATGTAAGCAAGAGTAGCTGGAACACCTTGACGTAGTCGTGGTAAGCTGATAAAAATTCTTCTCCAAGAGACTTCGATGCCTGTAGGAACTACGTTTTCTGGACGATATCTTCCGCGGAAATTATTATCGTACGGCAAAACGTAATCGATAAATGGCCATTGCATTAGAGTTTCCAAATATTCAGCATTAACATTGAGATCGAATGATACTGCGAGGAAAATCAATGGAAAGATGAACCTACGAAAAATTTTTATGCGATCAATGAAATGAAAATTATTTTATAGTTTGTGCACTATATAAAATATATAGATTATAATATTTATTTTATCAGATAAATATAAGTTCTATCTTTAAAAATCTATTCAAATTTTGTGGAATTTGGATATAAAACGATTTGTACGTTTAAACGAAGAATAATTGTTAAAGTGTACAAGGACACAACGCGAAAGCACGAATCGCTTTTTGTGATGTCTACCGTTCACTTGACATTCATTCACCTCACCAGAATTTATTGATCAAATGGAAGGTATATATATTTTTATTTCTTGTTATGTATACGATATTATAGACAAAATCGATTAAACGTGCAATGACATTTTCATCGATTAAAAAAGGAAACTGTTTTCAATTGAAAAAAGATACAATTTTTATTGACATACAATTTTCTTTGTAATATTGATAAAAGAAAATCATGAAGCTCTAATTTTCAAATATCGAAATTACTTTCTTTTTCTTTCCTTTCTTTCTTTCTTTCTTTCTTTCTTTCTTTCTCTCTCTATCAATTTTCTAAGGATATACTAGTTTCCGGAATTAATCTATCCTAACTTTCTTTCACTCAATGTGCATAAGTCTCACATAAGTACTGTTTGCGAAATGATATTTCCTGAAAATTTTGCAATTCAAAACAATGAAATTGAACAATCTACTATTCACAGAAAAGGGATTGTTAAGTCGTTTCGGCTTTAGATAAGATTTCATTGATTTTTGTCATTTCTTTCCTTAATTTTTCATTGTTCGTTTTTGTTTCATTAATGAATATTTTTTTGATTAATTAATAATTATAATATATATACATATATATATGTAAATAATAATTATAATATAGATATGTAAAATAATAATATAGATATGTAAATAAAAATATTTTAATATATATTCAATCATGCTTTCATCATCATTTTATCCTAATATTTAATTTAGTTTATTATATACGTATTATTAATTCATAAAAAAATTAGTAATCATCGTGTAATTCAATAGTTATAAGTATAGAAGTTATTGCCAATTATTTTGGATCATCTAATATATATGTCTTTACAATTGAACTCACTTGAAATAACTGAAACATTTCATCGTCAAATTATATCTTTCGAATTGATACTGCTTGTATCTGAGTGACAGTAAAGTGTAATTATAACGTAACAACTTGTGTGCACATTGGAACATATCTTATTAGTAAAATATTGCATTATACGATCTCGTCGATCGAAAGATGCAAGATATCTATATTCTTTAGGTGAAATGTTAAAATTATCGGACGATCACATGAACAAAGACAGATTGACAAATGGCTTTCATTGAATCTAATTGAATGCATTGAGAACTTCGATAGCCCTGATCGAGAACGACAACTTGGAAATGCACGCAAGAAATGTAGGTATATATATGTAGAGAAACTTTAGTAGTCAAATGCCAAGGATAAATGACGTGAAAAATTTATTCTAACTGTTTCGTTCATTGTTGATTCAACGTTTAACTAATTAAATTTTTATATTAATGTATTTTCAGAAATTGTAAATTTCTTTTCTCGATATAATTTTTGCAATTTATTTATGATCGAAAGTCACGCACATCCTATTGAACAAAATAATAAAAATTCACAAAAATATTTAATATGATAATATTATACATTTAGAATTGTTTATCTAACATTTTTATGTTTTACCTCATTTTGAAAAATTGTTACTCGCCAAATAATAACGATCGTAAGATATTACTTATGTTCGACAAGGTGTAACTATTAGAAAGATGTTTTCATTAGACCGATCACGAAGGAACTGCGTTGCTTTGCGAACGAGCACCAGGTCCCACTGGCCGAACAAAGACTGATCTAATTTCCGAGTGGTATCGGCTTAAAACTTAGCCTCCTACGAGAGACAGGAGACATATCTCTAACTGGAGAGAGCATAGATCACGGAAAAGGTATATTGTGTAACATAGACGGTGTATTACTGTGTGTATACATATGTGTGTATACGTTATTTGAGAAGGCAGGAACGCCTTCATGATATATATCGACCGATTTTACTAAAGTTCGCCATACCGGTATCAAGTATATATCGCATGATTTTACTTTTACGTAATAAAAGAATGTAAGTGTGTCCTTCGAAAATGAAAAATAAAATAGAATTTTATATTCAAATATTTATACTATTATACGTTATTATATATTTAATATATATTATATATAATAACATTAAAATATCTATACCTCAAAAAAATTGCATATAATAATAGATGTAACGTATATATAATACTATATAATGTATATACTATATCATATAATGTGTACTGTAATGTGTATTATATACAGTACATATATACAGTATATATATACAGTACAATATATTACATATAACAACATGCAATGTAATGTAGTAAAATAAATCGTATCTATTATACATAGTATGATAACATGATACATGTTATTATATATATGACAATATTTATAATATTAAATTATGTATAAATACACTAAATAAAATAAAACCTTATATATCTTACCAATAAAATAAATTGTATAACTGCATTGATATATTAAATTAAATTTTTTTTTTTTAAGAATCACAATTACAGAGTACAATTTATAAAAATAATATATAATATCATATATAATCGAAAGATTTATTTTAATTGACAAATTTTTCATCGAATCAATATCTTACTTTCATGTTTACAATGCTTGAAATTAACATACTATATAATAAAATACTTGATACGGTATAATAATTGTTAATTGTATCCACGTTAAATACGACGCTTAAGTTATACTCGAGTACTAATGCATTAACTCGGGCAACCCGGCTAAACGAAATTACTGAACTTTAATTAATTTCGACAGTAATTTCTTATGTATATATATATATATACAAGTACGATTTAATCGTATTATCGACCTAATGTCGTAATGCCGTATCGATCAAGAAATTTATCGAAAATTTATCACAATTGTCTTTTAATTCAAATCTTAAATTTAAAAGAATAAAAAATAAAAAATTTCTAAAATGAAATATTAAAGATAAAAGATCTTTAAGAAAAAATGTATAAAAAGAAATGTCCTTACGAAATTAAACACCGGATGTGATATAATAATCACCTATATTAGTACTATTATGGTATGTACATACCATTATGATATGATACATGTTATGATATATTCTTTTCTAAATAATTTTTCTAAATATCCTTATAGTATACTAGTATTTACATGTTCATATGTACATACTCATATCGATATGATCTAGAGAAGTCCAGACTCAACATATAACGTTGGTCAGTCTCGCCGATTTCGTAGCCAATTAACTCATATTATTATGAAACGATATGTTTATACTGCTTGGAAAAATAAATTATTGATTCTAATTAAATAAATTGCTTTAAATTAGTTTATGTAATTCTTACAGGCATATTCAAGAATGTATATATATATGTATTATCCCTTATAATTATGTGAGCACTTTCCTTATTCTTATAACTACAAAATTATGCAATTTTTGATAAATTTGATTCATTTTTGTGTATACTAATCTTTACAATGTTAAAAAACATATTTTAATGATAACTCAGTAAATATCTTACCAATATAAATAAAAAGTAATCATATTTTTTTTCGTCTATATATCCATCGCGTACTTTTATGATCACGTTAACGAGTCGTAGCATCCTGGCTATTAAATTTTTCAATATCTCACTTTAAATATTGATCCATTCTGCTTGCAAAATTTCCCAAAGATGTTTTTCGTACATTGTTTTCTAATCTGTATGTCCGAATGATTCCACAGTTTTACAATGGGGTTTGAAGCCTAATTTGAATTAGGAAATTGGGGTGGTCATTCCATTATTTTTGAATTAGAATCTTTTTCTAATTGTTTTAAATAATTCGCACATATTGTAGTTTTATGTTTTGTGTCGTTGTCCTGCATAAATATAAAATTATTGCCAATTAGGCGTTGTTTAGATGGAAATTTCTGCTCTATTAAAATCCTTAAATGAACTTCTTTTTTTAATACTAAACGTACCGATGCTTCATGTACACCTATTTCTACCACAGTGGGTCAAATGATCCGTCTTCAAAGTTATATAGTTTACAATATATGTATAACAAAAAATATACTATTTAGTATTATTGGTGTACTATATATATATATATATATATATGAATGAAACAATTTTCTAAATAGCATTTGTTATATGTTTATTTGTTCAATTAAAAAATTGTATAAAAATAAGAGAACAAAATTTCCATTTATTTCTGAATTTAGAAGTAAACAATATGCACACTTTATTCATGTTCAGCGCATTTTTTGCAAATTGTTGGAATTTGAATGATATATTTGCCACACACATATTTTTTGCATTTGAAACAGATTTTTGTAGTCTTGTTTTCTTTGCAATATTTTATTTGATTCTTTTTTCTCACACATGAAACTGAACCTATATTTTTTAACTTTTCCTGTATATATTCTTATTCTTTCTGTTGCATACTTTTAAAATTGCCAGCAAGATCTTCAGCTAATTGAAATAAAAATAGCTGTTTAGAAATTTTTTCCCCGGTTGCTTCTTTATATAACACTCACCGAGTTTATTTCGGCTAAATCAAGAATGTTAAAGAAAATCTGCACAAGCCATCTTAGAGATTTCAATTTTACGAAGTACTTTGGTGACATCTGATCCATCATGTTTATATCGAATTTAGTATTATTATAAAATCTGATCGTGTCAGGTATACGCTTATCACTTTTTTAATTTTTATAAATATACTTTGAGTTTAGTAGAAATAATTTTAATTAAGCTTAATTTTTTAAACTGTAAGTGTGCAATGATTCAATTTATACAATTTTATTGAGAAGCATGCCATACTATTTTTCGCCTTTTTGCAAATTTTGGTAATTCTATTTTATTTCCATGGACCATTATATATATATCGTGAAAATAACAAAACAATAATTGAGAATTCATAAAGTAAATTCACATGCAGATATAAACTAGAAATATATATATGAAGTAGCAGTCACGATTTATACGAAGAAAAAAAATAAATATACACGCGCATTTGATTATGAATAGTTTTAAAGTCAATACGAGAACGCAAGTGGAAGAAAGCAAAAATAGAAAATTGAATTATAGATATTCATATGATAGATACCATATTCATATGATAAATAATATAAATAAAATAATGATTAGAATCTAATCGATTTTATAATACGAAAGGATGAAGATTAATTAACAGTTTTTGTAGAAAAAATGAAAGTTACGTCGACGCTTAACGTATAATAATGATCGGTAAAATATAATATATTAATTCACTCGTCTTATTAATTAAATCGTTCTTATCTTCTTTTTTTATTGTTGTTGCAATTCTGAAATTTTAAACATCAAAGCCGTGCTTGTAAGTTCATTATAAAATACACCCGAACAAGTCGAATTGTTTATTTACTTGTTTTTCCGTTGTCGTTTCTTTTTCTTTAGTTTTATTTCATTCAACGGTAAATGACGCATGCTTGTGTCGGTCGATTCGATGGAAAGTTCAAACTCGGTGAAGCGTGCAATAGAAACATTGTCTGAAATAATAGGAATTCCAAACAGGCTAACTATTTTCAATACTCCTCCCTGTTCGAGAATCAGAATTGATTAACTTTTGGAAGAGACATTAATTTCCATAACGAAAATATAATCGCTTCGACGTTACTTCTTCGAAAAAATTTTTTATTCGATAAGAAGTCATTATGTCATTAAGTAATATATATGTATATGTATATGTATATGTATATGTATATAAACGTATATATAGGTGTATATATTTATATATACGTTTTTCTGCATGTTCGTGAATATAAGTAATTGTGATCTTAATTGACGCTAATTATATGCCGAAATTCGATCGCTGATTTTTTTTCAAATATCACAATTAGTAGCCTTTATTATGAATCTAGAAGTGTAAATCTAAGAGTTATGATAGTTATTTTATAAAAAAAATTTCTTTTAATTGATTAGTCTTTTATTCGAATAATACGAGATATAGTAACACGTTTTAATTCATTGAAATCAACTACTAAGGTTATGTAAAATTTTTTTGAAAACAATACAAATTCACAATACATTTTACGTTGATTTTTCAAAATAAAAATTCCTTTTATTTCTATTCTACTTTCCCTTTTTACTTGGTATAATACTGTAAATGTGATTATTATCGCACATTGCCGGACAGTAAACAATTTATTGCCTTATTATAGATTCAGTAGAGAGAAAAGTAGGTAGAGTAGAAAGGGCTTTGAGTTTTTCCGTCAACGTTACAACTGAAACTGCACGATTTTGCTTTCAAACATTTTTTCTTATTTAATCTTCGTACGAGTAATTTGATATATTTTTTCTACAATAAAAATTATTTATTAATATTCCATGAGCTAAAGACAAAAGTACTTTTATTAAATATAAAATCAAATTAAAAATGAAAATTGATATGAAAAGAACACTTTTCTTAGGACCACTAAATGTTGTTTCTATTTCAAAGTTCTAATGTGTTTGTCTATCGTAAATAGAATAATTTAAAGAACATGATAATTATTTCTTTTTTCAATTTTCGATTTAATATCTGAAAAGAATCAGTATAAGCGTAATATGTAAAAGAGAATGTTAATCTACAAACAGAATGTTAATCTACCGTATCAAAACAAAATATTATTTTTTATTATTTTTTATTTATTTCATACCGCGAAATAATTGCATTAAAGTTATATAAAAGCAATATCGTTGATAAATATCTTATTGCGCCAGATTTGCGTAAATGCATTATGTCACTAATATATGTATATATATATATATATATATATATATATATATATACATTTTTTAAACTAATTAAAATTTAAACGCTGTTGCTTTTTTTAACCAAACCTGTTTGAATAGTTGTATAATACTTGTATTCTGCATTTATCATTTACTGTCTTATTCTAATGATAAATAATGATATTATATTACAATAACAAACCAGTAGCTTGTAATGAGCCGTAATATAAAAAAGAAAAATTATTTTTAATGGCTCAATAAGAAGTATTTCCAATAATACTTTTCGAGGTTAATAAATTCTATGTATTTCTATTCGATCTATTATTATCCTTTAAATTCATTCATAGAAGCGATTAAAAAATTGATATTTTAACCAGTAAGTATGCGTACGTATGCGTCATCCAGATTAATGTAAGATTTTATATATATTAATGGCGGATTTACATACAGGCGAAATCGAGGAGTGGTTCCCTCGGGAACCTTAAAAGTTATTTGCCAGTGTCTGGTTTTCAAGCTATTACTCCAAATGGATGAATTAGATTAAATAGTTACGACAACCAACGAGTTGCTTTTCCTTCTTTTGGTCACCACAACCAAATATATACGTAATAATATATTCCTTTGAATTTAGTATTCGCGCTAGCGACTGATGGACAGTGGGTACATATCCTAAGTAAAGTATAACTTTGAATTAGTAACTAAATACTACTGCCTACTTTCTTATATCAAATCGTATTATTTTTCAAAAAAGTAAACTTCATCGCGAATATTAATTTTCAGTGTATGCAATATATTCTAATAAATGTTTTATTTGACACTTTCTATTGGAAATTTGATGAAAGTAAAACCAGATTCTTTTGCCATACGATATCTTGGAAAGTTAACTTTTACTTATTCTTACGAAATAAAATATATAATATCTAATAAAATTTTAAATATTTAACAACGTATCTAATATCATTGCTAGAAATTAAAAAATTTAACATTTGTAGTGTGAATGCACCTTTACTTCATAGGAGTGGCTTTAACAACAGAGAAAGGTTACTACGTTTCTAAATCGTTTTAGTAGTACACAAGATCATGATTAGTTTCAACTAAGGTAAATACGTATTGAGTATTCGGATGTAAAGATTTATTCGTTTATATATTAATAGATAATAGATAATATTTAATAATTAAATGGATCTCGGGTATTATCATATGAAATCAGTACGATTTAATCTTATACATGTATTTTATTTTTTTCTTCCTTTTTTTCGTTTTTCTTTTTTATCCTATTTTAATATATATTTTACATAATATTAAGAGCTTGATCGGCTCCGCATCCAACGGTACCTTGTATGTAATCTGGGAAGTTAGATTCCAATACACGCATACTACCTCTCTTATAATCAGGAATAACTTGAGTTGCCAGAGAACAAGCGGTACTGCTATAAACCTTTTGGAAATTCTCAGGTTGGAAACCAGTACTAGTGTCCCATCTTTGAACGATAGCTTCTCCTTCGTATCTGAAGAATAGAGCATTGCCATTGTCCGTGCCTAAAATTACTAAACGTTTAGGCTTCAATCCAATATCTTGAATTTTGTCGTTCGGTGCACCGTTACGAAGATATTCCGTCTTGATGGAGAACATACGACTGCCTGATAAATAAGTAAACAGAAGGCAAGTACTACCATCGGGATGACGAATAAGAGCCAAGTATAATACATCTCTTCGAGAAGAGCCTGTGATTACGGTTTTGGGTAGGACAAATCTATAACCACGACCAGATGTAACATCGTAGACCAAGATTGCTCTTGTTGCAGCATCCGACACGTATATAAGGACACGTCCATCTGGAGTGTAGTCAGCAACGACGTATTGAAGTCGAGAGGAAGATGTAGTTAGACCATCGAGTTCAATCGTCTTTATGAGCTACAGGCAATAATAAAACATATTTCAATTTAAGTCTTTACAGCTCTCAATTGAAAGTGAATGAAAACGAATCATGTCTTTTGATTAGGTACCAAGATAAAGAAAAGAGATCGGAGACAAATCGTCTTTGCATTAGATTTAGAGTCAAAAATGATTTAATAACGTGAACAGTGTAAAATATCTCGTTTCGTGACGATATTGCATGATTTGTTGCATGTTTTTTGTTACAATGTACATATAAAAACGTTCACAACACTTGTTGTGCTATCGTGAAAGATAGAAATGTTGTAGCAATAGAAAGATAAATTATCAGATCTTACCTTGCCTGTTTTCATGTTGATTGCAATAACTTTTGGCGGGGATATACGTACAGATTCCTCCAACGTATGGATTACTCCCGTATCCAAAACCCAAAGAATATCTTGAGGATCCAAGAAAAGATCTACGACATTTTGCAATGCTTTCAAAGTACCTTCCTCTTGAACGGACCAACATGGAAAAGCATAAAGATTAGCTTGACAATTTTTGTCCTTGAGAGAGACTCTAGCCAAAGTCGCTGGGACACCAGGTTTAAATCTTTAAGAAAGATCAATCAAATATTTTATTAATACTTTAGAAACATAAAAATATAAAATATTAAAAATTTTTTTATATTTTACCTTGGTAGAGCTAAAATAGCATCATCCATGAAAATTGCAGCTCTCGTTGCGATCACATTCTTTGAGATGTAGCGACCACTATTTTTGAACATACTCTTCGTAGTTGTACAAGGCCATTCAAATGATCCACCAACCCACTGGACATTATGATTATCGAATTGTTCTACATCGTTTGCGGTAGCAAATATAATAAAGATTGAAAGCGGCACCGTAAATTTGAATAACATAATTATTTAATCTTATTAAAAACTCTTCAAGACTCTCTCTCTCTCTCTCTCTCTCTCTCTTTGTCTCTCTCTTTCTCTCTCTCCTTTTCTTTTCTCTTTTTCTCTTCCTTTTCGACTAAACTGAGTGATGATGAACTGAGAGATATTCAGGGTTATGCCATTTATATACTTCGTTGATTGACAATAATGCTGACATTGTGAAATTATTCGTTTTTAAGAAATGTTTGTTGTCCATTTGTTCTTGTATACCGGAATCAAACCGATTTTGGATTTGACTAATTATAAAAATTGTATTTTTCGTCATCAACGATTTTACATAATCAAAATTAATGAAAAAAATAGATGAACAAATAATAATGATCAGAAGAAGTGAATAATGTACTAGAATCTCCTCTTTTTTACCTACATCAATTATGTTCCTGATATGTTCTTACTTCCGTATTGTACGGAAAAAGCAAAGAATTAGCAATATGTTGAATTTTAAAAAATTTATACAAATAAGAAATATTTATTTATAAAATTAATATTTCCTTTTCTTTCCTAATTTCCTTTCAAGAACTTCCTGAATCCTTGACATCACTTACATTACTCGTTAAAAATATTTTGATGAAATTATAACATTCATCATTAACATCTACAAATATCAAATAATACGAATGTTGCAAGATATATGTCGAAATAATAAGAGAAAAGAAAAAAATACGATGTTTATGCTACTACATGACATATATATATATCGACCACACGACGGATATTACATTCGTATATTTGTAAGACGTCGTGAATATTTATAAAGGATAAAATTCTTAAGTAAAAATTTATAAGTTATCATTCGTATTAGGTATCATTCATCAATTTGTGGAGAATAAGAACAATAGAAATTTTGTTTTGAGAGAGAGAGAGAGGGAAAGAGAGAGAGAGAGAGAGATCAACGAAGTATTTTGATTATATATCCAAGACAAAAATCAAGATGAAGAGGCTCCTAAGGAGCATAGTCTGTCTGACAATACTAGCAGTAAGCTTTTCAACGGGAATTGTCGACAAACAATTGTTACCAGAATTATCATTCACTCTCAATGGACACAGTCTTGAGTGGCCTTGTCAGAGCACAAAGAACATTTACGAGACAAGTGGTCGTTACGTGGCTAGAAATGTAATATCAACAAGGATGCAAATTTACAAGGACGATGCAATCCTAGCTCTACCACGTTACAAACCTGGTGTACCATTTACTTTGGGTGCTGTATCATTGAAAAGTAAAACCTGCTCACCAATGATCCTGCCGTTTCCTTGTTGGGCAATACAAGAAGAAGGTAATTGTGAAGCTCTGCAAAGTGTCATTGACATTGTACTCGACATTCAAGATATTCTTTGGGTTCTTGATACTGGTATCGTTAACACGATGACTCAACCAGTTAGAAGATGTCCTGCTAAAGTAGTTGGAATTAATGTTAAAACTGGCAAGGTATGTACTCGACAAATATTTTACTTCATCAAATAAATACCACTTTGATTGAATATATCTGTATAAAATTGTTGGAATATAAATTGTTACTACGATCACATTTCACATGATATCTTAAATATGTAATTCTTCTTCTTTTTCTTCTTAGGTAGTTAAAATCATTGACTTAAGTCAATTTGTACTTCCATTATCTCATCTGCAATATATGCTCGTTGACTATGCAGAAGATGGCCAAGTTTACATATATATTTCTGATGCAATAAATAAAGCTATCATCATTTATAACGTCACAGCGGATCGTGGAAACAGAGTGGTTCTACCAAATACTGTGTCTGCCGGTTTGGATAAGCCCGACGTATTGTACATGGTTCTTGTTCGAAAATCTGATGGTACATCCGTTGTATACTTCACGTACCTAGGATCTAACAGACTTTTCGGTATTAGAGCCGCTAATTTGAGAAATGGTGATCTAAATGGATCAATCGAAGAAGTTGGTCTAAAACATCAGAAAATTGTTTTACTTGGTAACGATAATGGACCGGCCATTTTCTTCCGAAACAAAGGTATAAATCGATTTGATTGATTAAATATTTTGTGTGTGTGTGTACATATGTAAAATTAAAATTTTTTAACTCTCTATATATATAATATTTTAAATATCATTTTTAGGTGAATCTGATATTTATATGTGGAATACAGAAACACCGTTCATACAAGATAACTTCCTTTTAGTACAAAAAGAAGGTGATTGTCGATTATCGACACAAGTTGTACCTGGCTCCAAAAGACTTATGTGGACCATTGAAAGTAACTTCCAGGATTATATATTGAACACAGTGAGCTGTGCAGGTGCTACAGTTTCTATTCATCCTTTAATGAACTCCTGTGAAGAATAAATGGATTGACCGGACAATAAAAAGAACTACAATATATGATTATCGATCAAATAAATCGTAGTTTCAACATAAAGAACATCGTATGCTTTCAAAGAAAAGCTAATCGTCATCATAATTTTCCTATTTATGAAAAAAATAATAATTTATGTACAAATAAAACTTATGTGCTATATAATTTTTCTGAAATTTTTATATAAAAATGTAACCTGATTTATTATATAATCTAAAGGTATATAAGATCTAATTTCAAGATATAAGTAATCTAATACGTAATTATAATCGATGAAAAGTAGAAGTAGAAGTAGATGGAGTAGAAGAAGTAAAAGGAGCAAAAATAAAAGTAGAATATATATTACGAAAGGAGTGTTATAAGAAAAGTAATGTCAATTAATTTATTCAACACATTTTTTTTTTTCTTTACAAAACTAATCAAGTAATAAGTACGTTGTGATAATTCATTTCTTTAAATTATTTTTTTCTATTTATACTTCACATTTATATTACTGGCGGGCGGACAAAGGAATATAAGTCAAACGTTTATATAATTTTTCTTTTTTCCCGCTTTTTTAACTGAAATTATAATAATATATGAAAAATGAAAACTGAAAAATTTTATTTAATATAAATCATTATTTCCGAAAACAAAAAAAAGAAAAATACTTCTAAATTAAGTGTAATGCATATTTTGTAAGTCCATTAAAATGAGAAATATGTTATCAATTTTCACATCCGAAATCTAACACTTGATCTTGCATTGCACTTTAAATATTATAATATTTGCTTTCCCGATAAAATAATAATTCATATTTACGCACTTCTGTCCGTCGACCAGAAATAAATATCTACCTTTTTTCTTTTTTTTATATTGATTTCATATTGATCGATGTGGATCGATATAAATCAAATATCGATATATATGTATCGAACGTTGATGTTACAAATCGAAATATTGTATTCTTATCGGTTAGAATGCATTTTTGTAAGCTTATTCATCGACCAAGTATGGTTACCCGAGTGTGGTACGTTCGTAACAAAATTTTTTGATAACCATAAATCTAAAGTAAAAGTGAAAATTAAGTTGTTGAACAAATTCTAACCTTAAATAATAATATTCTTACAATGGCGAGACTTCCACCGCTTAATTATTTCATGGAAAAAGAAGCAGCAAATATGGCTACAAAACGTTTTAATCTTATTCTTCAAGAAGCATTACAGGAGTACAAAAAAATATGGGCGACCTACTTAGATTTTGTAAGACAGTATCAAGAAACTGATTCTAAATCATTGTTCGAAGAAAAGACTCAGACAGAAAAAAAGATAGATGAAAATAATAAATCCTCAGGAAGCATGTATTCTGAAGAACCAAATTCAACTTATTCAATAGAGAATACTCAGCAACAATCTACTTTGGATGTTCATTCTAGTATGGAATCATTGTTCGATAAGAATATATTTGAAAATGTAAGTTCAATGCCAGAAAGTCCTATATTTTTTAGAAACAAATCAAATGTTAAAAATATCAATTCTAATAGAAATATTTGTATGGATAGTTCTTCTGAAAGCATAAGTACAATAAATAATTTAAGAAACGATAATAAGCAAGAGATGTCTGATAAAACAAATTCTGCATTTACTGAAGATTCTACGAGTAATGTTCCTTCATTATTTTTATGTAGTACTCCGACTAGAAACAAAAAATGTAATATAAGTAAAACAAAGAATGTTAAAAGGAACACACAATCCAAAACAGCTACACCATTGAATAATTTAAAAATAAGAAATAATTTACGTACTATAAGAAAAGAGAAAGCATTGAACAAAACGCCTTTGCAAGTTATAAACAATATGAGCTTGACACCAAAGAATAATTCTCTAATAGATAAGAGTAATATTAAATTAAATACGATATCATATAACATTCAAGTCACATCGACGCCAAGTAGTAAGAAATTAAAACAAACCAAATTAGTATTTCACAAGACCAAAAAAACGATGGAGCTATCAAATAATTTAAAGTCGACTGGTACTCTTGTATTAACAAAGACTGATAAATCTGTATTTAATCAGGACACAATTTCAAAACAATGTACATTAACCAATATAATAAATACAAAGAAAAAGGGAATAGATGATGAACATATTGATAATATTTGTAATCAGACTGAAAAGACAGAAAGCATAATAGAAAGTGCACAAATAAAAAACGAATTGATATATCAGCAAGAATATGAAATAAATAATCAAATGGAAGTAAATGATCCATTAAACATTAGTAATGAATCACTTTCAACTTTCTTTTCAGAATATGAAAATAATATAAATCTTGATCAAAATGTTAACAATTGTAGTATTGATAAAACTTTTTTGCCTTCAGCAAAATCCGAAACTGAATCTCAGCATATCAAAAAGAAACAAACTAAAATATTGAAAACAAAGGAAAATGTGATAAATATCATTGATCTAGATGAAGCAGCAGAAAAGAGAATTAAATTATCTAAAAATAGAAGCTGCAGAGAATGCGAACAATATGGAGAAAAACAATGCTGTCATTTCAGAAATATACCGTATAAGAGAGAAACCACACCAATGGATTTTTGTATCTCTATGTCACCTGATAGCCCTTCAAGTACCACCTAGTTTTGTATATCTATTATTTATTTATAGGATTTATATTCATTTATTATAAATTGATAAATCAAATAATACATTTTTAGTATATAGTTAATATATAGTTATACTAAAGTATTAGAATTAAATATTGTAAAGAAACTTTAATATCATGTATATTTATGTTTGTGTAAGTGTAAGTATGTATATGTCAAAACCAAAGTATGTACTTGTGTAATATAATTATTCATATCTTTGTTGTACAACTAGGATCAAGTAAATTCCACACAAATTTTATTAAAATACACGATAAAAAATAATATCAAAAACTTATCCTTTCTGCATTACATTCTATCCCAATAAACAGTCTTTAAAACATTTAAATCGTCGAAACAATCACTTTACTTTGATTGGTATCACTTTTGCAATTCGCGCTACATTTTTTTATTCACGCTAAATTAGCGCGGGAAAGTTTTAAAATTTGGCGCGCATTAATTTAACCATTATTGTTCCATTCTATTGATAAGTAAACAGAAATAGAACAACAGCGTCACCATCGGATGAATGGATTAAAAAGAGAACCTCATAAAACGTTTCAACCAAACACGTTGAGATAAATAACAGATTCTCTTCTTTATCGACAGAGTAAACTGAACGTTGCTTTATAATTTCTATTTTTGTCATGTACGGCGTCGTCATCGAGAAAATTACTATTACGTATCTTGTCTATCTTGAATTGTTTATTTCGTGTCCGGGAGGGCGCTGTGAAATCGTGGGTCGTGCGCTGAAAGGCAAATGGCCGGTGCAGCGCGTGCGAGCGGGCTACGCGTACGACGACGAGGTGTACATCGCGGCGTATCGTTCGGTGATGTGCAACGAGTAATGTTAAGTGTACGGGACGGTCAGTGAATACCGTGTAAATAAACGTGATGCGAGGGGCCTTACGTTTGAGGCCATGTAAGACCGGTCTGTTGGTGGGCCGGCGATGACCACCGAAAATCCCCCGAGCGCGGTGATGAAATCCGTGTCGGAGGGCGAGCTGGGCGTGGAAGAGGTTGTTAAATCGTACGATACCAAAACCCGAGACTCTGGTTCGAAATTAAAGAGAACCTTTACGCTTCCGAGGAATTTATTACAAAGTGCCACGAGAATGTCGAAGCGTCGAATGAATAAGAGTCGTGATCCCAAGGACGTCAGCAGCGCTGCCAGTGCAAAAGAAAATTCGAAGAACAACGTGCAACAGCAGCAACAACAGCAACAATATAATACGGTCGATAACAGTATGCAGCAGAACGTAGGAAGATTACACGGTGGGAATAACCAGCAGGCATACCACCAAGAGAAATCTGCCAGCAAGAAAGTCTTCGTAATGTCATCCTGGAAGAAATTCATCAAGATTATGCAACACATGTCGAATGTAGGTACGCAGAACAAAAACTCTCACAGGGACGAGCTCAGTTCTAGTGCAACGGATATTCGAGTGCCACCACCGAGGCCGGCACACATTCCACCAGACAGAGTACCCGGCGTTATAGGTCTGCGCAATCACGGCAACACGTGCTTCATGAACGCCGTACTTCAGTGTCTCTCGCACACAGACATACTAGCCGAGTATTTCGTTCTCGACCAATACAAGGTCGATCTCTCGCGACGTAACAAACTTAATTCGAAGAAGTACGGTACGAAAGGTGAAATAACGGAACAGTTAGCTTTACTTCTAAAAGCAATTTGGAGTTGCCAATATGACCCAGAGATGAGCACCGCTTTTAAAAGCGTTGTTGATAAATATGGTAGCCAATACCGCGGTAATCTTCAACACGATGCCCAGGAGTTCCTTCTCTGGCTTCTTGACAAGGTTCACGAGGATCTTAATCAGGCCACCAAAAAGAAGTACAAGATCATAAAGGTGAGTAAATACGACAATGATAATGACGACGATGATGTTGATGATGATGATGATGATGATGATGATGATCATGATCATGATGATGATGATCATGATGATGATGGTGATGATGGTGACGATGACGACGTCGGCGTTCGTCTTATGCCTACTTCTCCCTTCCTTCACTAAGCCTTCTTCTCCCCTTCTCTTTTCTTTTCTAAGTTCCGTTCATTCGATATCTAATACATGCCACGTTTTCTATCGTGATTTCTTTTTTATTTTTCTTTCTTTATGTTTTATATATATATATATATATATATATCTTATCATATCTTATATGAAAACGGTTCTAATTTTAGTTTTGTTTCGGACATTTCTTATCAGATCGTCCGATCGTTTCGACAAATCGATTTCGTTCGTATTTCTCTTTCTATTTCTCAAACGACTTTATTCCTTTTGGCATCAATCGATTTACTCTCGACTTACACATGATCGCTTTCACGTTAAATCTCGCATGGCGCGTTGCAACGCTATTGGTCCGTTCGATAGTCGCGTGTCACACGCCGCTTTGACGCGCAAGTTTCGCGCCAAATATTTCCTTGGAAAACGAGCTGACCCAATACGATCGTATTATCGATTATTATCATATTCGATATTTCTGACAATGTACAATATAATTATATAGTACAAATAGTTTAAGTATTTTCTAATACGTTACAAATGGTTTTGTAATTTTAGATAATACAATATTACGTTTTTTTTTTATTTTTTTTTTATTTTTTTTTTTATTTATTTATTTTTTTTTTTTGATGATAAAAAAAACTTAAAACAAGGAAATCTTTCATATACGTTTAAAGATCGTAAAATCGATTATTATCGATATGTACGATTATGTTATTTATCCTTCACATGTTACATAGTTTCATAATTTTAAATAATACAATATGTGTTTCCAAGAGAATGCATTATGCATAATGCATTTAAAATATTTTATAGAAAGGATGTTCGTACGATTAAAATTATGTAATTGAATGAAAGTATCGTACTTAGGAGTGAGACAACTTTTCTTAATTTTATTTCGATAATTTGTCGGTCTTTTAAATATGCGAAGGTGGATCACGTTCATAGGTTATTTTTAAGTTATTTATGATATGGCTGCCTAAATCAACCATACTATAACTTCGTGTAATGATTGTAACCTTACGCATGATTTTATTTATTGCTTCGAGAAACGAGAGAAGCCGGTTGGTTGGTCGTTTGTATGTGTATATGTATTTCGGAGACTGCCGAGGCCTTAACCTAAATTTGTTTCACGTTCGGAAAGTATACGTGCTGGGATTTCCAAACGAAATTGAAGGAGATATATAAACGATTGACCAAGAAAAAAATTATTAAGACTTATCGTATCGATCCTTCGTGCGTTTCCTTCGTGTCCTTCATGAGAGATTTTATTTTGTGTGTGTGTGTGTGTGTGTGTGTGTATGTGTTTTTCTTTTTTGCACTAATAAAAATAAGAATTAATAGTTAATATAGTTCTGTAATTACATATAAATATCTATAGTCTAATAATTTATAATAGAAGGTTAGAATAATTATAATTATAAATATATACATATGTGTAAATTTTTTTTCTTCCAATAGGTAATCAAAATTCAGTTAATATAGAATTATATGATTAGTGAGTACATATGATGGCAAAGAAAAATATTTCAAGAGAAAGATAAGATGATAAAGGTGTCATGATTAGCAATGGAATATTATTACTATTAACAATGGAATTGAACGTGAAGTAATTTTTTGCATAAAAAAATTAACATTCATTTCCTTTTTATTTTATTTTCTTTTCTTTTTGTCTTTACTTTTTCCGTTCCCTTTTTATTTCTGTTTTTTTTGTCTTACACCATGAGCGAAAAAAATTACTTCTTTATTTATATTATGAGTTATCACTTGGCTTCAACTTTTTTGAAACTTTCAAACGAAAATACAAGAATCCGATGTGAAAATAGTCATATCAGAAAAAAAAAAAACCTTAGGAAAAGTTTTCCAATATCGTTTATTTCATTGATATTCAAGCATACTTTCCATGTAGAGATTCATCAATATCCATAAATTTAAATTTGATTCGAGACTCTTTTCGAGTGACATCACATTTAAACCTGGCATAAAATCAGGTCAAGCTTTTTATTCGTAATATATTTGTGAATGGTAAGAATCATGTTATATCCAATATATGTAAGTTCTTTTTTTTTTCTCTTAATAAAAGATGCAAACAAAATAATTCTCATTTAGGATTAGGTATGTACTTATGTACATACCTTACGTACTTACGTTATCGTTATCGTTAGCAGAAACTCTCGAATGGCTCTGAATTCACGGTCGTTACGAAGCAATTAGAGCGCAAATAGAAAATTCTGTTCTTTTTTTTCGATGTGTTACTAAATGCTTTTCAAAGTCAGTGGAATGTTTCTTCTTATTCGTCTCTCTCTCTCTCTCTCTCTCTCTCTCTCTCTCTCTCTCTCTCTCTCTCTCTCTCTCTCTCTCTCTCTGTCTGAAACTACATTTGCAATTGAACTGTAACCGAACTTCAATAAAGGGGGATAATGCTATACAATTTTATGCAATTTTATGAACTTCTACCTGAAACTTCGAGTATACATGTACGTATATATATTATTTATAAAAATTACATTTCAACTTAGTGATATAAAACTCATCTAAATAATATTTTTCTAAGGAATCCTTCAGATCTATAACCAAATAAAACTTAAAAAAAATTATAGATTTTTACTTCTAACGTCGATCCTTATTAATCGCTTATTTTCGAAACATTTTATCCTTATAAATATCAAAGTTCATGCCACGAAGTCATTAATGCGATTTTCGTAAAACCTATCATTCAGACAAACTCTGATGACGTCAATTCAGAAAAAACATTACTTTTTCCTCAGCTGATCATCATTCTTGATGTGTCTTCTTTCAATTGTATTCATTGACACAAGTGAATCAATATGTATTTTCGTAATCGTTCTCGATAAATTTATAAATTATGTCCATCGCGTTTTCTTTTGATTAACACGTTATCTTTCTTCGATTTCTTTTTTTCTTTTTATCTATCTCTCTGTCTTTCTCTCTCTCTTCCTTTCAAAAAACAAAAAAAAAGGAAAAAAAAACAGAAAAAAAGATAAATATTACACATCTCACGTTCGAGTAATACTGATGTCCAATCATTCTTTTTGTAATATTCATGTCCAATCATTCTTTTTTATATATTCTTTCTGTTATTTTTACAACACAATAGCCGTAGTTACATCAATATAGATGAGGTAAGAACTCGAGAGGAATGACTGCAAATAAGAAATGACTCATCGTTCCTTATCGAATAAAAACAATTGCTTTTCCATGTAATTATACATTGAATGGCCGAGGCTAATTACTTTTCTGACTTGACTGTAAAATAAATCCATTGTTGTCCATGTATCTTCTCCGAAATTTAAGATTTTCGCGCGTCTTACGAAAGAACGTACGAAAATATACGGAAACGGACGACAATTTCGCGCGGGAAAAATTTGAATTTTTCACAAACGTCCTTGGCTTACAATATGGTTTTATGATTTACATTCGACATCAATCATTTAAAGTTCGTCTATAATATTTTCTTTTTCTCTTTCATAAAATTTATCCGTATTACGTACGAGTATATTTTGTATTTAATATCTATATCTTATCGCATATTTCTTGCTTATTAGAATTGTTTGTTGAGTTTTAGATAAGAGAGCATTCTTTACAAATAAAATCGATAATCCTGATCGAGAAGTGACAATGAATTTTCGCGATAATCTTTCATCCACATATTCTTATTACATTATTTGCCTATCTATTTCAATTCTATTTATTTATTTATTTTTTTTCCTTTCGTCTTCGTTCTCATTTAGGTTGCACACAAGACGTTATCACAAATCGTTCCAACTTTCAACAACGTAGTTAGCCAGCTGAGCGAATCAAAGCTTTCTAACGCTTTCAAAATAAAGAAACCGAGATGCTCGCACCTTTCTTTCTCTGGCTGCTTTGCTCCACTGATTTGGAAAGTCATAAACATATATATATATATATATATATATATATACACTTATATATCGACCGTGTGTGTATATATATGTACGAGTTACGTGGTTTTTTTTGATGAGGAAAAAAATTCTTATTGATAATTAAGAATGAAGATATTTTTATTTGTTTGTTTGTTTGTTTTTTTTTTTTTGTATAAGAGAAAGATAAGGAAAATTGATTTGTTATTATGTGAAAAACGTTAAATAATCAAAACAAAAGATTAGAATGGGGAAAAAGTCGATGTTTTTACAACAGAGATCACGTGATCCACTTAAATTCCGAGATCCGTTTCTTGCGTGATACAAGAACGCGAAAGGAGTGATAATGAAAACCAAGTAGATGGATATACTCGAGCACGTGCCAAAGGAGTAATATGCTGACCTTGCGATAAGATTGTTATCTTCACTTTTAAAATTAGGATACTATCTTAACGAAGTTCCGAGATGCTGTCGCTGCTATTCTTTAATAGAAAGAAATGAAAAAGAAATAAGGAGATAAAGTAATTTAGATTAGAAACAAAATGTTATAATAATTATAAATTTTGTTTTTTTTTTTCTTTTTTTTTTTAAAGTGGTATGGCTGTATCACTTGTCGTGTTTAGTCCCTAAGATTGAAATCAGTTAACATTGTTCACTCGTTCGTATAATTTCGTAAAACAGATACATATATTTGCGAAACATAAAACGATCTCAGAATGCTCGAGCTCTAAAATATATTACTAATTTTGTTTTATTAGGTGTGTTTGAACTTACAAGCCCAAATGCAAAATAAACACATTTATCGGAAGTTCTTAAACAAATATGCCATTAGAAAATAATTAAACTTAGATTAGAATGGTATCCGAAGCACATTTATCTAAGAAAAAAATAAATTGTGAACGAGATAACTGTTTTCCGTCTTAAAGATGGAGCACGTGTAAAATTTATTTTACCTTTTATTTCTTCGAAAATAATCCTACCTGTTATAGTTCTATAGTAATGGAAAACGATTTGACCGAGATTTCACAGAGTACCGATAAATGATGTGCACCGTTTCAGATTCAACTTCAGCCTTCCTCCTCTTTCTAACTCTAACTCTAACTCTAATTCTAACTCTAACTCTGACTCTAACTCTGACTCTAATTCTCCACGCTCGGTATTTTACGTTTCTTTGAAGAGACGACGGATGCATAGCGAATGCGTTGTGTTACATCATCGTTGCCGTAACAGAAGATTTACAGTTTATGCAGAGTCGATCTTAAATCAACAACATTGACTATTATTTATTTATTTTTTTCTAAAGACTTTAATGCGGCCATTTTGTGCTTCTAAAGGAAGTTCTCTCTTAAGTAATCATGAATTTATTTTTATAACAATCGTTAGATGATTGTCTCTCTTCAACTTGTAAATATTATTTTTTTTTTCTTTTCCTTTTTTTTTACTTGGTATTCGTGCGTATATTAGTTTATCTACTTTATTTTACGTAATAAAACCAAGGTCAGTCATGACTTACCACGAAGTCACATAAATAAAGATTTGTTGTTTTTTTTATTTTTTTCCTATTTTAAGAATAACTTGCATTCGATATAGTATGAAAACTATGTTGTTTCAGGACAACTCTCTTCTTCGACAATAAGAAGTAACCATTAACAGTGCTCTCCCGTTACGGTTTCTTATGTAACGTGGTAAAATGAGCAGCTTGCTGCTTCCAATATGCTCGGCCTCTAATCGAATTATGTCTCTCTCTCTCTCTCTCGCTGTTTGTCTCGTCATTTTGTTGAGTAAAGAGAAAGAGAATATGGTATTTTGTATGATTCATTCGAGAGATATCTGTCGATGAAAAATATCATTGGATTCGTTGCACAAAGTTTCATATTCGGAAAAAGTCAAATTATTGAGATTCTTTTTCTCTTTTTTTTTTCGTTCTCTGTTTTTTCTTTCTTTTTTTCTATACTTCTCAATAATATTAGAAATGTTTGATATTATTCGATTGCGCAAACAAATCATGAACAAAACGTTCGATGATCATAGCATAATTGTCGGAATATTTCTCGACGTTTATTGTTCTTTTATTTCGAAATATCTCCGATGATAAATCGTGTACTTTGTTCGGTATACTTGTTAAGATATATCTAAGAAATATGTTATACCACTGAACTTGCAATCCTCCGTGAACGGAAGAAAATCCGTTGCATCGTCGATAAATCCAAGACACGTCAATTTGCGATTGGACTCTCTTTCTCGATTGACCTTGAAAGCTATACATGTGTGTTTGTGTATCTGGCTTGGCTATGAGCGTGCGAGCATGTGTATGTATGTATATATTAATATGTGCATGTGTATATGCACGCGTTCTTTCATGTATCAAGCACATACCACTTGATGAGACACAGCTGTGTTAACGTTATTTTTATCTTTTCTTTTTGTCCTTATATATATATATATATATATATATATATATATATATATATATATATATATATATATATAATATATATAATATATCAGTATATGTAATCGAATTTAATTAAAAAGAAAAAAAAAAGAAGAAAAATATTAATTCATCGAGAAGAAAGATCAGCGATTGAATTTGTTCATCAAGTTTGAACAAATGTTGACCAAGTGATTTGATTTTTAATAAAAGTAAAAAATCGTATCGTTTGAGTCGAACTTAATTTTGCGCTAACACACTCGCATATATATATGTGTTGAAAGAGATAATATCGAGTATTGACGAACAAAAAAACAGAATAAAAAAGAATATACGATTAAATGATAAACGTGTGAAGATTCGAGAAGAACAACGAGGAAGAGAAGTTGGATAGTAACGTTTATGTTGTACCGATTGTGTTCACTGGCGCCAGTAGCGTAACAAGGCCTTGAATGGGGCCATCGAGTAATCCTCTTTCAAATTGCAGTCTTTCAATTATATATACATATACATATATATATATATATATATATATATATATATGTGTGTGTGTGTGTGTGTGTGTGTGTGTTATTATTGAAGCCTTCAATTGTACCGTATTTCGTCATGTGACTTACTATGATTTCTTTTTATTTTATTGTTGCATTTTCCCTTAATAATTGCCTTCATTTTTTTGTTAGTAATAATAATAAGAAGAAATTAATGTAATATCTAAAAATCGATAAGAAAGTAAAATTAAGAAAAATTTATAAAAAATCTGTAGTATTTTTACTATTATTTAATATATATATATATATTTTTTTTTTATTAAAATTTTAATACACTTAAAAAAAAGAATAAAAGAAGTAGAAAAAGCTGCGTAGAAAAATTATTGAAGATCGATAAATCGAACGATTCTACAAATTAGGCGGGAAAATTTGAATTCATTTGCAAAAATTATTATTCATTTCCAAGAGGTATGCATGCAAATAAGTTTGCTCATGTAAGACCTTCGATTTCTTTTCTCAGAGTCTTCTCTCGTTTGATCATACACACCGTCGGAGAGGACGTTTGAATATTGATCGGGACGTTTGTATAAAAAATGAAGTTTCTTTTGCGTATAGGACCTTCGATGCGAAGAGTTGACTTCTTTACTTCCTTTTATAATACAGGTTGAATCAAAAGTTCATAGGTGAATTTTAAAAGACGATTACTTTTTTGCGAGACTTTAGGCTAATTTTTTCTTTCTTTCTTCTTTTTTTTTTTCAGATTATAAAAATACAAGCCGAAGAAAATGTATTCACTTTAAATCTCATCGTGCGGATAACTATAATTATGCGTAGAAGAGTTAAGGCAAGCAAGAAAGACATGTCTCCACCGTTCACGCTTCGAAGAATTTCTGGTTACGGTCGTCTCGCTTCTGCTAGCACGACCTTCATCGTCTTGTTTGTAGTGTTGAATCATATCATCTCGTTGTATTAATTATCCTCGACTTGTACTAATTATCCTTACGAGGATATTCCCTACAAAACATATCATTCATAACCTTCTTTATATATATTTGATTTACTGTAGACGCGAAAAAAGAATATTGTTTATCAATATTTGTATATAAATCTCTTTTTTAAGACATTGCGCGCTATGACCCATTGTCAATTGGTTTGGTATTTTTATTTTTATTTTTTTTCCCCCTTATTGTTAAAATAATTCGTTTTATTGCAAAGCTTAAAATATAATAAAAGTCATAAAAGAATTATTTGATAATATAATCCGATATTGAACGTGGACGATTTCAAAAAGTAACCGTTTGAGTGGTGCCATCTATTTATTAATTTCTTTTTTATTGATAACAAATACACCTACACACACGCGCGCGATATAAAAGTTAGTTTCTTTTGAATTGTAAAAGCAATTGAATAGTGAATGAATGGGCGTCGTGTGGATTTTGCAAAGAGAAAGAATGGAAACAAAAACGAAAGAAGTATTATAGAGAGGGGAGTGGGAGGCAATGTAGAGGGGAAAGGAGGGAAACTTTCAATATTATTTTATATACATACTACATATTATACTACGCTCCTCCTTCTTCCGCACTTTCAAATTCCGGACGTTCGTTTACATGTTCCTCCGTTGTTCCTGTTTGTTGTGTGGCGGTTGCGTTTGTCGGCTGGAAAGAGTTTAATTTGAAGTTATGAATCGAATGTGGGGGAACGATGATCGAGGAGGAGTTACGTAAAAGTATGTTTATTGCAAGCTCGAAAGTTCCTGTCTTTTGTTTTGCGATATAACGCCCGCAAAATTCAAGATTGAGTTCTCTATCTAACTGTTTGTCTGTCTGTCTATCTGTTTCTCTTTCTCTCTTTTTTTGTCTCTCTCTTTCTCTTTCTTTTTCTCTTTCTCTTTCTTTCTCTCTCCCTTTCTCTCTTACTCTTTCGTTTGCAAACTTGTTGCGCCTTTTATCACGCCATCAACAGGTCCTACGAAACTACATATTTACGATCGTCATTTTTCCGCACTTAAAAATGAACTTATTAAAGTAATTAATACGAATTATGTATGATATTTTCTTGTAAATATCGATCATAAATTATCGTGAAAGATTCTTTGTAATTTAAAATGATAATAAATTTTTCGAACGATTCCAATTAATTTTGTAAGATTATCAATCGAATATCGTGTATATATGTATATATATTGGTTTAGATAAGAATATATTATATCAATATATTATATATATTATAACAAATATATATATATATATATATATATATATATATATAATTAATATATAAAATAATTATGTTAAACGTAAAATGTGTGTGTGTGTGTGTGTAAAACAAAAAAAAATATTGTATGTAGTTCAATCTTGCTTACCAAAGATCGGTACGCGTGCACCGACATGACATTGGTTAATTGTAAACTACGAATTGCGACGAGCAGTTACATCGTATGTAAGCATTGAAAATGATTTCCTGCAACTGACTCGTTGATACTTCCTGTCGGCGATGGTACATGCCGCAATTACACTCGTCTCCTCCCATTGCTTTTTTCCTCTCCTTTTTTCTTTTTTCTTTTTTTTTTCCCCTATACATCGGAAAATTGCATTCTGCGGAAATGCACAAATATTTTCACGAACGTGATACTTCAATTGAATATACAAAAGGATTCTCTCTTCCTAGCATATGATTTTTCATTTATCAAAAGGGAAAAAAAGAAGATGAGTGTAATACTCATGATTTCCGAAATTCTAAACTCGATGGAAGGTTGGAAGAAGAAAAAAAAAGAAAATGGAAGTAAGAAGAAGACGTCGTCGTCGTTGTTGAAATGTCACCTGTTAGCCATGACCTTCGTTCTGGATGTTAGAACGAGATATGACGTGGGCTTCCGGCTTGCGGATATTACGTTCCTGGTATATGACTGCTCCATAGAAATACAAGTAGACTCTGGAAAGCAGGACAGGCAGGCTCTATTCGTGAAGGTCATGGAAACTTAGCCTCGGTCAGACTCTTTTGATTTGATTAAAGGAAGCCAACGCGTGTATCGTACGTGGCTATAGATAGATCCATAGATAAATAGATAAATAGTTAGATAGATAGAGTCCTCTTCTTTAACTAAGTAGTATGTTATAATAGTATGTACCGTGTTCGTTCGTTGTCGTCGGCATGTACTACGATATTGCGGGGTTTACGACCGTCTCGTCTACAGCCTTCGCTTCTCCGTACCACCTATCTACATAACTATGATTCCTACTGGCATCTACTATTGAGATCAACGCACGCGTTCTCTCTTCTATTTTAAAACGAATTCTACGAATGCTAAATGCCTTACCACGTTGAATACATTTAGAGACGATCTAGCAAATGTATACATCTTTTCAAAGTTTATCAAAACTTTCGATATATGTCGCTTTGTTTAGTTTACATTTGAAATAGATTACTTAGTTAGATTTATGTAGAAGTTGAATTGCTGATCGTCTTCAACATTTTATTATTAGAAATGTCGTTCTCTCTCTCTCTCTCTCTCTCTCTTTCTCTTTCTCTTTCTCTTTCTCTTTCTCTTTCTCTCTTTCATCTAATTTCAAACGTAACAGTTTCGTTGACCTCATGCATTTCTCTTGAATCTTTCAATGTAGACTCAACCAAGACCGTGCCCGCCATTGACTGAATCTACCAAAGATTATTTCTTTATCTCAAACTTAAATTTTTTTCTGTTTCCCCCCCTCATCCCCATAATTTCTTCAACTCATTAACTATCCAGGTCATATAGAATGGGTACGAGCAAATAAAATATTGTTTGCGTTTCGTCTCGAGTCGTTTTATCGATTTGACGCACGATTTTCTTATGTTCTTGTATTTCTAATTAAACGATAAGGAGATATCTCGCTAATGACGCAGATATCTACAATGGGTTGTTTCGATGGGCTCATAAGATGATGTTATATATGTTTTGTTTGTCTTAAAAAGAGAATATTATATCTGCGATTATTCGTAAAAATTGACTTTTAATTAAAGTGGAAAGAAAAGAACAAAGAAACGAAGAGAAAATACATTCCATAACCGAATATATATTTTAACGTAGATAGAACATTTAAATCATAAAAAGAAACATCTGTGAATCATAAAGAATATGTGTTATAAATATTGATGAGGCCAATGCTAATGAATAAATTGACGTTGCCTGCAAAATTCAAGTTTGTCGTGCTAAACGTGCCGTAATTACGATCTCCATATTTTGTTGACCAACGAAAAAAAGCACGTATATATATATATATATATTCGTAGTTCGTGGTTAAATATCACGTTTTAGTAATTAAAGCTACGATTAAGATCAATATCGGACAATTCATTTATTTTATTTTTTTTATTCTTTTCTTTTTTTTTATTTTGTTATTTTTTCTTTTTTTTCTTCTGTAAACAAAGAAGAAATTCTCGAACAAACGAAACGTCTTGTTTGTTTTTTCTTTCTTTCTTTCTTTCTTTCTTTCTTTTTCTTTTTTCTTGTTCTTATCGTCGTCGTTCAACTTCCTCAAGAAATATACCGAAGAAATCCTTAGGATTTTTGTGTACGTACGCGACTATGTAAGCACAACGTAGTTTCAATAACGTGGGTTTGTTCTTCCGTTTTCTCCATCTCGAAGAAATTTTCTTGTAGGCAGTAGGAGGAGTAACTCCTCGCATTCGAGGAAGCGTAGATCTTCTCTTCATCTCGTGTAGTCTTTCCCAGACAAAAAATAAAAAAAAAAAAAAGAAAAAAAAAGAAAAAAAAAACGAAAGAAAGAAAGAGAGAAAGAAAAAGAATATCCTTCCGGCGAGACAGTCTCTATAAATAGGAGTTCTAGAAATAGTCTTTCGCTTTATTTTCATTTTCGAACTATTATAGCCAACGAACGTGCGCGCGCTTAGGGTACGTGTTACTTCCTCTAATCTTGTGAAAACTAAATGATAAAATAAATAATGTGTCGAGCGTGTTCCTCCAAAAATGGACTTCTTTTCGCTCGAAATAACGAAGATAAAAAATATTGGTTTAAATTCTGTCAGATTTAGAGGATTACAGACGAAAATAATATAAAAGAAAAGCATAATGGTATTTAAAGTACGGGATGTAAAATCCAAGAATATCGTATTTTAAGACCAAAGATGTTAATTTATGTTGGTAGTTCGCCGATGAATATTTTCGAGGATCAAATATTCTCATCAGAGAGTTTTCAAATACTTAAACGATTATTTAAAATAAATTGAAATAAAGAATACAAAAGGCAAGAAAAACATAAATTTAAACCTCTTATAGTAAAATAAATTCTTACGAAATAATATTGACGAAAGAATTCAATGATGACTAACAGCGTTGAAAACATTCCATAAAGGCATCTGGTGACAAAAAATGCAGACAAAACTTCTCGCCAAACAATTTATTTATATTTCATACTACTATATGTTTACTTTTACCCGGCTATAAAAACTTTCTTCTTGATGACCATTCTAGGGTGGAGTCGTAATAATAATTCCAGGATTCAAACTATATATTTAGAACTTAAGTAATTTGCTACTAAGAAACGCAGTAGAAATTTTTTTTTTTTTTTTAATTTCACACTTGCATTGACTTTTGAATGATCTATCGAGAGTTGCAGTATTACATAAATAATTGAACTTATGTAATTGTAATTTGCATATTGTATCATTTATTGTTCACTGACATCTTACATCACTCTCGATAGTAAATTATTCTTTTAAAACAAAAAGAGTTTAAAGTTCCTTGGGTTAAACTGTGCTTATTGTTAGACACACCGTGTAAGCAAACATGTCGAACACGAAACACTTCAAGTACGCTGGATCGAATCCTGTCACAATTTGATTTATTATTATTATATTATTTTCTTTTTATCTTTAAAAATTAATTATTCATCTCACTGACGATTATCTTTGTCTTTTTTGTTCATAGAATTCCTTTGGAAGACCCGACGAGATCGTAGCTGCTGAAACATTAGCGAATCACAATCGCTGTAACAATTCCTTCGTTCACGACGTATTCCAGGCACAATTTCGATCTAGTCTTACGTGTCCGAGGTGTCATCGGCAATCAAACACGTTTGATCCGTTCCTTTGCGTGTCGGTACCAGTCCCACAAAATCATCGACAGATGAGTCTCTTTGTGAACGTTCTCTACACATCTCAACAGCCACGACAAGTTAGGATTGGCGTCACCGTGAATCAAGCTGCGAACGTGAGAGAACTCAGAGAAATTTTAGCAAGTGACACCGGCATCGAAGAGAATCATATGTTGCTGACTGAAGTTCATGACGAAGGATTTCACAGGTATCGTTATTTTCATTGTTATCTTTTCTTTTTTCTTGTTTTTTCTTTTTTTTTTTTCTTGTTATATACTTGTCTTTTATCATTATATGTTAAGTTTTATATTTGTTTTTCTGTTTCATTAGGACATTCTCTGATTGTCAACCATTGTCTGTGATCACAGAAAATGATCCCCTTTACTGTATAGAACTACCGCAGTTGAAAGAGCCAACTGAACAGGCATACATTTTACTGGTATGGATCAACGTTCTCGTAAAGGGTGATTTGAGGCAACGCTTTGGTAGCCCTTACACAATGCAAGTTTCTCGTGAAACGTCTTACGAAGATCTTCAGAAACTTTTACTCAAGGAAATGCATAGTACCTTGACCGACGATGTTTTAACATCCAGCCAAAATCCAGGACTATTCAACATTCGAGTAGCTGATCCAGCAGCGACACCTATTCAAGACGAACATCCTTGCATTGATCCTTGCGTCGAACATCCACTTTATACGGAACAAATCGAACAAGCATTGGCACTCTGTGCCGATGATTCCGGTCCACAGCACGTGAAACTAATTCTCGAATGGGACGAGGCTACGAAGAATAATATCATTCAAGATGACAGTGATCAGATCGAAGAGCACGCCAGTGTGAAGCAATTAAAGACTAATTCTGAGTTAGGTGGAGCGGTTACGTTGGAAGAATGTTTTGATCTTTATACGAGAGCGGAGACGTTAGGAGCCGAAGACGCCTGGCATTGTCCTTATTGTAATAAGAAACAAGAAGTCGTGAAGAAGTTAGGACTTTGGACTTTACCTGATATCTTAGTAATACATCTGAAAAGATTTCGTCAACAATCCAAACAGAGATCGACGTCGAAATTGACAATGCTCGTAGATTTCCCTCTTTATGGTTTTGACATGACTCCTCATCTTGCTCATAATGGAGTACAAACACATAATAACGTTCCTACACTTGGCGGCTTGGGTTGGTCTCCATGGAAAAAGCCAAGACCACGACAACAAAGTATTTCTAAATACGATGAGAATGTATATGATCTTTACGCTATTTGTAATCACCATGGCCAAGATCTTCAGGGTGGCCATTATACAGCATTTTGTAGAAATCCATACGACACTCAATGGTATTGCTTCGATGATACAAGAGTCGAGGCTGTAAACGATACTAATCTTATCACGAATGCAGCTTACATGTTGTTTTATCAACGAAGAGGTTTGACTAGTAACTCTACTGGAAATTCCTCAGCGGCCTCCACAAGTTCGGCGGGCTCGGGTCTTGACCATTGGGTTTCTAAGATGCCACCGTTTTATTTTAATAATAAAACTAGTTGTAACGTCACAAATAATAAGCAAAGTAAGTCGCAGGAAATATTGTGCCAGGAAAAAATTGTTGAAGAGAAGAATATGAATAATTTTAATAGAGGCTCTCGTAATTATGCAACTCTACAGCCAAAGAAGCGAAACGTGGCAACCGAAACGGATGCTGGACATATTGACCATTGCTCGGACGACGAAGCTCCTTGTAGAAGAGAATGGGTAAGTACATAAGTTGTATATTTTTATAATTTTGTTATAATACTTTAACAACCGCATATGTCTAACAAATATTCGTTTCGTTTTCAGGCTTCACCAAAACCCGTAAGAAAAACGTCTTCTATCACTTTGACGCCTCATGTACCAGTAGCAATAATTCAAAATGCCAATAGTAATCCAGATACAACGGTGATACACGAATCAACATTGTAACACACAATGTAAGCCAGATTTTGTCTGGCTCGAGCGTCGCTCAATGTTCAGTGCCTGGAATGTTGTATGCTCATGAGTTTCATTAGAAGACGATGATATAATGAAGGACAATTTGATAGAACTTAATAAATCGTTGTTGAAAGAGTGTTTGAGATAGATATTCTAGATGACGAACACTATTAATCTTTCACTTTGAATTTATATACAATGCTTTTTCGTACAGAAGTTGCGAAAACCATGAGGGATCTCAAGAGTTCTGCTCTTCTTTTTTGATGTTATTTCTACAATCTATATAAAAAGTTTGAAAAAAAAGAGTGTGATTTTTTCAAATGGACAAAATTTCAAGCATTAGTGATTTTTGTATTTATAATAATGTTTGTATACAGTTCGCGTGAAATGTATTATATACGATGTAGTTATTATTAGGGTAATTTTTCAAAACAGATATTATATATCGCGTGTCAAGAACTGCAACAACCACAAGAAGATAACAAAAAATAAATAAATCCCTCATATAAGTCATTTACCATTTATATTTAGATTTTCAATACGTTAGATAATAGAAACACATATATGTCCATAAAGGATAAAGAAAAAACTTTACCCCACAAAATTTCATTTAACTTCGAATCGCAACACATGTGATAGTCATAAACGCGTGATCACGTGTATGATAATCTCATATCACGTTATTGTAAAATGAAAATTTGACAATAAGAGGATTCTGTGTGCCACAGGATTCGTTTATTACGATAACTTAATTTCATACTAAATCTTTCCTGGACATAATGTGTAAATCGCTGAACATTGCTTTTGAGTCTGTGCTTAGTTGTAATATTTATATTATATTTGTAACATCCACTAGTGGCCTTAACTCTGTAATTAACTATCGATACATCCATTATTTGCAATTACATAAACGTAATCAATTTCTCTGAGAATTTTATATTAGATATCTTTAGATTATTTTATTAAAACTATTAGGCCGTTATTAAACTTTAATATTATTTTGCCGATAGGCCATTTATAACTTCAATATCATTTTGCCGATGTATTCGTTGTTTACCGAGATATATTTTATACTTCCGGTCACAATTCGAGTTCTTCCAACGACTGGCCAAACAACCACAAGTATCAATTATCTCTAAAGAAAGTAATTCTCGGCAAGATAGCTATTTTCTCTCCGGACGGCATTATAATCATTTCTTTTATATCTAGTTATTTTTATTCTTTCATTATTTAAAAATACTCTGTCCTCCTATTTTTAAAGATCATTCCAGATAGTCGTTTAGTACGGAGCAAAGGAGAGTAAAAATCATGAAAGTGAGAGAAAGATTTATATATATGTGTATATATATATATATATTTATTATATATATATATATATATATATTAAAATATATGTATATGTATGTAGGTGTGTGTATATGCGCGCATGTTATTACAGATTCGTATATTCACACACGCACGTTGCTATAGCGAGTGAAAAATATTTAAGTTATTTTAAAATAACATTTATTACTAGTCACACGTATCGTGGACAAAGGCAGCAAATACGCGAGCCAATTGTGTAGAAAAATTAAGAAAAAAGTATGTACGAAGAAAAATTTATTCAGAAATGGAACAATGAGATCGACTATTGCTATCTATAATTATTATGATTTTAGAAGTTGTGTATTCATGTTAACCGACTGAGGGATATTTATAATTATTCATATTATTGCTATAATTTTGTTAAAATAAATAGAGAATGTATATGTACAGTAGGTATGCCATTCCATTCTAAGCACGTTATATTTTTCTGCGTTCTACAATTTATCTTAAACTCTTAACACACCTTCCACTTCTATAGAAGCAACCTTAGCACGATTATCACACGATTAATGAAAAGAAACTTGTGCTTTCTTTCGATAATTTGTTATGGAATTGCGATTCTTCTTCATACATTCGAATGTCTCGCGAGAAAATGAAAACAAATAATTGCATATCCATGCGGAATGAAAGGAAGAGACGGCAATGAATCAACCAAATTTTTCGCTAGTCTAATGTTTTCCTGGTATAGACTGTGACAAAATAAAATGCGAATTCGTTAAGAGATGAGTTGAAAATAAAAATCAGATGAAGAAAATGTACTGTCTTATGTTTATACGTCTACGAACAAACACATAAACATATCCTGACAATTAAAATTCTTACGTATTATATTTAATTTTGAAAAAGAAGAAACAAAAAAAAAAGGACAAAAGAACATTATTCAAAATATACAAAACAGTAGCGTACGTACAATAATTCAAGCCCCCTATAAAAGATAAACTCTAAAGAGAGTAACGATGAGTAGGGACCTTGATTGAACTCGATCCGTTCCTGACGAACATTAGAGTCGTTTCTCGTAGTATCGGCGTGCGGTAGAGCGAGACTTCATAAGAGAAGGATGCGCTGGTGAGAGCGCAACGCAGCCGCGCCGCGATTGGCCGAGGCGCCGCCCCACTCCCTCACGGCTCTCAGTTGGGCTCGGGCCTCCGTCGGGTATAGTACGTGTGTGTCGTGCTCTCGTGCGTCGCTTAAGCGAGACTTCTCAGTGAAAGAATAAAGGTAAGGATTAAACGTTTTAACGTAAATGCACGAAAGTTTCATTATCCTTAACGCGATTCTACCTTTAAAATCTAAAAACTCATTCGTTCTTTCTCAATATCGTTGTGTTTCTTTTTTCCTTTTTTCTTTTTTTTTCCTTTTTCTTTTTTTTTTTTTTTTTTTTTTTTTTGAAACATCAAAGCTTTTTAATTTTTCATTTTCTCGAGAAACGAGAACGGAAAATGATGAGAATAAGAGGAAAAATCATTAACGATATTAAGAAAAAGAACGAGTATACGATAATAAGAAGAGGCCAGCGCCTCTCCTTTCGAGATAAGAGAAGAAAAGAGGAATAGGAACAACATTGGTGGCGCTCATGCCCGCCTTTGGTGTGTACTCTCGGGATCGATACACGGGCACGCACTTCGCGCGGCGCCGGTGTAAGAATACGTCGTATACACGTCCCTTCCTGCTTTGTCCCCCTTTTTCCCTTTACCCTCGTGGAGGACGCATACAGGCTGCTCTTGCCTGCCAGCTTGTCTGGCCTGCATGCGTACGTACGTGCGTACAAACAAACGTACGTGCCTGCATACGTGCGTACGTACCTACGTACGTACGTACGTACGTACATGTATACCTATACAAACGAACGAACGATGAAGAAGGAGAGTAAGGGTGGATTTTCTGTAAGAGAAAGAGAGATAGAGATAGAGAGAGAGGTAGAGAGAGAGAAAGAGAAAAGAGAAAGGGGCTGGGCCTTGAGAGAGAGAGAGAGAGAGAGAGAGAGAGAGAGAGAGAGAGAGAGAGAGAGAGAGAGAGAGAGAGAGAGAGAGAGAGAGAGAGATACAAAAGCGACCCGCAGATGTGCCGCGATGCGGGTGTCTCGAGATCGTAAAATTCACCCTCTTCGTTTACGAAAGAGAAAGAAAGAGAGAAATAGAAAGATGGGTTCATGAAGACGGAAGAGATCGGTGGCGCGAACTTGAAGGGTGATATAAGAGACGACAACGAGGAGAAAGAAATAGAGAAAGAAAGTTCCTCGCCGAATTGTCTGTCTTTTTCTTTTTCTTTCTCTCTTTCTCTCTCTCTCTCTCACACACACACACACATACACACTCTTATATACAGACGTAAACCAAGCAAGAGTTGTACTCTTGTCTACTTTTTCGACTGCACTCAGAGACTCCAGACTTCTTTTTTCTTTCTTCATCCTTTTTCCATTCTGTTTTCGTCTTCCCAGGACTGTTACAGCCGGCTACGAACATTCCACTCGAATTGCACGAAAAAACGTTCGTTTCGTTCTTTCTCGTTCTCTTTTTATTTCAAACTTTCACGGTTTGTTTTAAGTACGTTTTTGAACGATCAAAAGACGTCGTCTTGCTCTTTCTTTCTCTCTTTCTTTGTGTGTGTGTGTGTGTGTGTGTGTGTGTGTGTGTGTGCGTGCAAACATGATAAGGGTTGAAGTTTATACAAATGAATTTCAAGATTTCTTATCTCTTTTTCACCCACACATACACACACAATTTTATCATTCAACAATATGTCCATTAATAATAACATTCATGGTTTGTTCAAATGAATTTCAATATCTCTATTTCACTTTTTGAACTTTATCATTCAACAATATATGCAACAATAATGATACTCACGATGTTTATTCGATCAATTTTCAAGATTTCTCTTTCTATCTCTCTCTCTCTCTCTCTCTCTCTTTTACAATTTTATAATTCAACAATATGTCAATTAATAATGGTACTCATGAAGCTTATTCAAATGAATGTAAAGATCTCTCTTTTTTCTATCTTTTCCACATTTATCATCCAATGATTCATTCTAAGTTTATCCAAATCAAATTCAATATCTCTTTTTTCTCTATTTTTCGATTTTATGATTCAAGAGTACGTTTACAAATAAGGATGCTCTCAAAGTTTATTCAAATAAATTCCAAACACTCTCTCTCTCTCTCTCTTTCTCCCTCTTTATATATATATATGTGTGTGTGTGTGTGTGTGTGTGTGTGTGTGTGTGTGTGTGTGTGTGTGTGTTATCACCCAATAATATATCTACTAGTATTTATATTAATTAATGGGAAATATTTTGTAAAATATATGATCAGTATATGTGAATATTTTGATCGGTATAAATAATTAAGCGTCAGGATTACGTCTAGATTACGTTTGGGTTTATTATAAATACTGACTATCTATTTAAAATATCGATAAATTAATATATTTACAAAGCATATTAATTAAAATATTGATATTAAAGTACTGATATTTTATTATAAATTAAACTGTTATATTATAAACTAATGACATAAATATTCTCAACTGAATTACATTAAATTCTACTTTTTAGAATTTCTGTTTTCTGTTTGAAACATAAAAAAAGAAAAAAGGAACTTTCAACAAAAGACTAATACTGAGATGAGGAAAAGAGAGAGAAAGAGAGAGAAAGAGAGAGAGAGAGAAAGAAAAAGAAAGAGAGAAAGAGAGAGAGTGAGAGAAAGAGAAAGAAAAAGAGAGATAGAGAGCTTTAACCCTTCGCATGTGCGTCGACCTCGAATACGACGCGAGATTACCTTTAAAGGTGCGTTTACGTGTCTCTTTTATCTCTTCGATTCTTTCCAGGCAATATCTAGTTAGTATTACTCACGTATCGTCGAGAGAATCGAATCGATGCTCGACGATATAAGAAGATATAAGATGGATCTTTGTGATCAGGTGTTGTCTTTATTGTTGCACTTGTACGCATTATACGTTCAATTTGTTCTCTATTCATCTATATATTTATTTATCTATCTATGTATGTATATATATATATATATATATATGTATATAAAATATCTTTACTTGAGCCTCGAACGAGCACCATTTTCATGGCGTATTTATGGAACGATCATTCACCTCACGATCTATGCTCTCGAGTTTATCGATCGTCCTTACAGTATACTTCCGTTTCCTTTCGATTATTTTTTTTTTGTTACGATGTTCTTTCTTCCGATTACGAAGGCTAACCTTAAAAAGAAAAGAATTCTTTGAGAAGTTGAAATTATTTGAAATTTTACTTGTTTAATAATAAAATGATTGTTATGAAAGAAAGGCACGTTTTTGTTCGAGTATTTCTTTTATTCTTTATTTTTTTTTCTTTATTACTATTATTTTTTTTTTTTTTTTTTTTTTTTTTTTAGTTTGTTTGTTTTCATGCGACATTTTTTATCATTTAGAAAGTTTGTTCGTACGTGAAGAATGGCGTATACGTATGTATGTACGTACCGTTCTCATTTCGAACAGAAAATATGTATGCAATGTTGAGATTTATGTATTGTGGTATATCAAAGTTTTACATAAGTATTCATTTATTCTGGAAACATTACTGTTACTTTAATAAATTATACGTAATTTATGGACTCTCATTTAATTTAATTTAATAATAACTTATTCGAAATATTCAAATTTACCGGGTATAATTCGTCTATCTTGACATTTAGATATTTGAAATTATAAACATGAAACATTGATCTTATCTTAATCTTTTTTTTCTTTTTTTTTTTTCTTTTTTCTTATTTCTTTCGATCGATCAAGAAAAATAATATTATTCTCGATCGCAAAGAAATGATAATTCCTATTGACTCGACTTTGTTCTTCGTAGCGTGCAAAACGCACGTTTGGATTTCACGCGACAAACTCGAGGAAAACGACGAACGATCGATACGTTTGTGGCTTCGACGTTGCTACGAAGAAAAGAATTGTGATTATGATACGAGAAATAAATCAAGTTGTTTCAAACATACTAGGAATACTAATACGCATACATTCCTATTTACTGACTAATCAGATTCTCAATCCAATCATGAGTTATAAAAATAGTAATTATTTTCATTATTATATGTCGATCTTTTATTTCTAGATATCCTTCTAGTCTTTTTAAATTTATTTTATCAAATTGCATCGAACATCAAGCTGATTTATTTATTATCATTTATATAGTGATTTTTTTCTTATAAATAAAAATTTCAATGATATTATGAATTATAAATAATAATAATAATAATAATAATAATAATAATAATAATAATAATAATAATAATAATTATTATTATTTTTTCCCTTGATTTTTTTCATCTTTCTCCATTTCATTTGACTTCGTCGTTAAATATTCACCGAACCGAGCTAATTAATCCATTATTAACTATTATCATGCCATTTTCTATATATTCTATGCTGATTAACTTGATATCGATCGATACTTCTTTCTTACGTTACTCGAATAACACAGAATTCAACCCCAACGTCACGTTGTCACAGTTGCTCAGCCATAATTTTTCGTTGTTGAAAGTTGAGAGTACTCTCCATCTTATATGCATGTCACTTATTTTAATATTATTTTTCTCTCATCGTTATCACTAATAAAAGATAATGCAGCGTGATAATTCGAATAGGAAAAAATGGAAGGATGTTACGCTCCTGAAGATTAAAAGTAAATCGATATTATTATCGATGGTCGTTACACCATTATCGACACCTGAATCCACTTGCGCACTCAGTTTTCATAGAAAATTAAATGGAAAACTCGTGGGCTCTCGAATATCTTCGAAAAGGGATGAAAAGGGAAATTTCGATGGGGTTGTTGATGAGATTACTCACGGAACAAAAAAAAAAAGAAAAAAAAAATGTGGAGAACTTTGAAGAAAGAAGGGACAAATACGAGTTCTCCCAATAAAAATTTCATGTATCTATACGCAGCCGAAATTTTACATACAGTACCTATCTATGTGTACGTCGAATGTGAACTTGTATGTGTATAGGTACGTATGGTTGAAAAGGAACCGATAAATTTTGACATAAAATTTGTTGGAGGATGCTCCAACATGTCAGACTTTACTTTTACTCGCTCTTCTCGTTTTTACACCTTCTTTCCTCTTTTAATTCGGTAGTTACGTCTCCTCGGTAGCATATTTGAATACTGCATTCATGTTAGTTTTCTTTTTTATTTTTGTAATTTTTTTTATTAAAAGGATGGAAAATAATATTTTTCTTAATTAAATTCTCTTGCAAATCTCTATAACGTCATGTAACTTTACATGCTCATGAAATACATTTATTTCTTTTTTACAATTCATTTCATTTTGTCGCTACAAATTTAATTTTTACCTTATATATCAAAAATTTCAATGTTTTAATAGATGTATACATATATATATATATATTCCTAAACTAAAGAAAGTGTATATAATAATATATATTAATATAAAATAATAACATACTATACTAAGTTATACAATATATTATACTATATATTTTAGTAATATATTGTACTAATGAATTGCACATAATTTACTGTAATATTAGTATATTATAGTATTAGTATTATAGTATACTATATTATATTATTAATACTAATTTAATAGTAAAATATATAGTACAATATACTAACTTATTATAAGTAATACTATTTCAGAAAAAAACTTTCAAATTATGTAAGTTTTTGTAGGGACGATAAAAAATTGGATTACAGAGTATTAAGAGAATATAAAGAAGTTTTATATAAAATTTAATGACAACTTTTAGAAATTATTTGAATTTTGCTTTATTTAAGAAAATAAAATTAAGAAAACAATTATAAAATCAAAAAAAAAATTTAATAAAAAATAAAATCTGTACAATTGTTCAGTTACAATTGTAACTGAATAAATCAATTGTAACTGAATAATTCGTGATAAATCAGTTGTATAAAATAAATTATATTTTTACAAAAAAATTGTTATTAAATTCCAATTATGTGAGAAGTATTATTTGTGCAATAACGCTTGACGATGTTTGATATCAATGCATTACAAAAGATTGATTGGCCGTAGTTACTCTTTATTTACCGCTACGTTGCACAATTCGATCGTTGTAAAGTGAGAGACATCGATATTGTACAAAAAAAAAAAAAAAAATACAACAAAAAGAAAAAAAAAACCAGTGAAACGTAGCCGAGATAGAACAAAGCGACGGCTCGATTAATCGATTTACGTTCCGTGAAATCAAAACTAGCGCTGTTGTGTTGTCTACAGATGATCTATTCTAAAGATTAAAATCGATTTTCAATCTATGTTCTCTCTTCTTTGATGCGAATAATGTTATTTTCTTATCGTATTGTCACCGTTCAACAAATACTCGATTATATCGACAAAAGAGACAAATTTGTTCTTCTTTTTCTCTTCAAAATTGTTTCATTAAATTTTTTGTATGAATTATATACGGTTTTTTTTATAAAATCCATTTTTTTTTTATTTTCCAATATCATATTTTTTTTTTTATTATATGTAATATTTAAACAATTTTATATAATATTAAAGCATAAAAAACATATGTTAACACATTAAACATTATTATTAATATAATAATATTAATATAATTTGATATAATGTTAAAATATAAAATAAATATATTATATTATAGAAACATGATTATATCATACATTATTTGATATTAATAACAATACATTTGATATTAATAATTTACAAAATTTTATATATTTTAAAGACGCAATAATTTATACAATTAGGACTTTTGATTACAGTATCATAAAAATTTTGATTCTTTATTTTAATATTCTTCTTTCTGATAATAATAAGATATTTCGTAAGATCAAAATAGTGATGGTGCAAATGCATTCGAGTGTATATGCACGTGCAATAATTCGCAAGCGAAGCGAACGGAAACGTTATTGAATTCACAGTAGAGCAGCCGAGTGGGTCATTGGAATGTGGCGATGTATTGCTATATACGTCACTGACTGCCATGCATGCATCAATGGTACGGATACGTTCGATTTACAATGAACGATTGGTATGCAAGGTGAGAAGTTGATCTTCTCGTTCTTTCCTTGAATCTTCAATATGCCGACGTTCACTCTCAAAAGAACTTAATATTCTCTCTCTCTCTCTTTCATTCTCTCTCTCTCTCTCTCTCATTCTCTCTCTCTCTTTCTCTCTTAAAAAAAAAAAAAAATTTATAAAACTCAATTTTTATCACGAAAACTCATCCTTATCTTTTCATTTATCATTTAATTTAATTTCCTCTCTTTTTGTTAATCCAATTTCGATTTAATTCAAAGTATTTGTTATTCTAATGCTTTTGAAATATCTTTTGAAGATCGAACCTGAGGAAAAAATTTCATTGATTTTTTCGATACAATCGCGAAAAGTTTCTTATGAAAAAGTGAGGGGAAAAAAAAAAAGAAAAAAAAGAAAAAATTACGTTAATAGGTAGGCCGAATTGAATAAAGTTTTGAACGATCGTCCTATTCTTGGGGTAGCTTGCATAATTGTAGAAAGCTCGCGAATAAGAAAGGAAGATTCTGGAATCCTCTTTTCATGAATGTTACCGTCTCTAGCAAATTATCCATCGGTTAACGCGAAACGATAGAAAAGCCAAGCCTCCGGAGTCTTCAGAAATCCAAGGCAACCGAGACTTTCTCACTCACCCCTTCTCACCTTATCCTCTCCCATCACCCTCACCACCGCCCATGCTCCCGTCCCTCCTCTGCTCTCGCCTTTTCAAAGGCTTGAGTTTTCCGAGTAAACGCTTCGGGCTTTTCGTTACACCCTGGAGCTTGTAGCTGAACGAAGGGGCGGAGGAAGGGAGGAGGACTTTTTAGCCGGTAGAATTGCAATGCAAACTATGTTGAAGCGAGCCGCGAGCACGCGACCGAACTAGCGAGGAGCTCGTCGACCCTTTCTAACAGCCTTCAATGAAATATTATTTTCCTGGTACGAGTTAAGGAAATCTGACCTGAAAAGGGAAGCCGTTACCGCTCAGTTTAAACGACTCGATGATGAAACTATATCTATTGTTTTAATTTCTTTTCAATGAATTTCTCTTGACGATCTTGTTTATATTACGCGAAGACAAATTCTATTTCTCTCTTTCTCTATATATATTTAATCATAATAAATTTTTTGAATTTATTTACACGATTATTCCTATTTTACATATTTTATTGTTAAGTTTAATTTAATAATTAGGAGAGAACGTTTATCGATTATTTTTTTTCTGATCAATCAACGAAATCTTATTTTGTCAATTATAATCGGCGATACTTATAACATTTATATTTTATTACGACAAATTTCGATCAATTTAAAATATTTCCTTTATCGATTATTAATAGACAATCCTTTTTCATATCGCTTTTATTTATTTTTATTAAGTTCATTTAAAAAAAGAAATAACCCCGACGATTATCGATTATCCTAAGGAACGAAATGTAGGACATATTTTTATATACATATACTTACGTCTGAACTCCCTATTGTTCCCTTTTATATTCTTCCAAAGCATTAAGAACTTATGATACTATCGATAGTTTTAATGTTTAATTCTGTTTTAAAGAAAATAGAAAAAAAATAGCTAGATGGTAGAGTTACGTACCTAGAATGAATTCGGGTCATCGTGCTGTGTATAATGGCAGCTAACGTGTAAATGCTTCTTGATAAGGGAACACGACGCATTAGGTGATACGAATGTACATATATTCACGCGCGCGTACATACACACACAAACATATATATATATATATATATATATATATATATAAAGGGAGAGAGAGAGAGATGGTTATGCAGTGACATTGTTCTAGCTACTGTGCTCATACACGCGTATAATCCCATACATGTACCTCTCTAACACGAAGCAAATCGCGCGTGAGCTCACCTGTCGACTTCAAATAGATAGGCATACATGCATTATAACTATTGCGTGTCTCTATTACGCTCGTATGTACGTGTACGTACACGAGAACAGTATGGAATATAACGTTGTTTCTGAATTAATAAAGCGATCCTTTTGATAAAAGAAACTGACGTTACTACGTTCAGTAGCTAGCTAGCTTGCTACGATCATTTTACTCTACCTTAGAGTCAAGCTCTCTGTTCTTTCGGGAAAATTTATAATTCACCTTCGAGTTATAACATGCTAGTACGATTTATAAGAGAATTTCTAAGAAAAGCAAGAGAGAGAAAGAAAGATTGAGAGTAAGAGTAAGAGAGAGAGAGAGAGAGAAAGAGAAAGAGAGAGACTCTTTATAAAAATATATTATTAAAGAGTTTGAGATGCCTAGATTTACGACAAAATATTTAATTTTTTCTTTTATTATTTATTATTTTCTCACCGTTATTCCCTTGATATTTCATTTTAATGAAAGTTCGTAAAAATAATAACTGCAAACGAATGAAAAACAAAAATAAACAAAAAAAAAAAGAAAAAGAAGAAAGAAAGTTCGTAAAAATATCTAATTGCTTTCGTTAACGTTACTTTTCGGGCACGGCCTTTTTCTCATCGTTTAGGATTATTATCGATAAGGGTGAAAAATGTCGATATCGTGGCCTCTCCTTTTCCCGTAAAGTTTTCCCAACGGAGACATTTTCTCGGAAAAAATGCGACCGCCGACGCTTTAAGGGAAATTGGCACGGACATCGAATAAGGAACGATCAATATTCAATTATTGAAGTTCTCCCTCCTCGAAATTCTCCACTGATATATATATATATACATACACACGCATATATATATATATATATATATATATATATATATATGTACTATGTTACATGCTAGCTGTTACAGTTTTAGAACGTCGTTTGGGTTACCACTACTTATGCATCCTGCAACAGCACGAAACTTTTGATTCATCGTTTTATTTCGTTTCGTGATATGACTCTCTCTCTCTCTCTCTCTCTCTCTCTCTCTCTCTCTCTCTTTCTCTCTTTCTCTCTCTCTCTCTTTCTCCTTATTTCTCTCTGTTTCTCTCAGTGAGAGAGTCAATTAAACATTTAACGACTACTTCGTGAAGCCAGCCGAGTAGAAATGAACAAACTTATAATTTGCTCGTTAATATTCCACAATCTAAAACTTTATTATATTATAAAAGATTTCTATTTGCTTTAGAAATTTTCATTGACAAATTTTCCTTTTACATCTTTTCTATGAAAATCTTTTATGTTTTAACTATAATATACTCTAATGGATAGCACTTTTGAAAACGGTAATTTAACGTAATAGATTCGAAAGTCTAATTACGGGGTAAGTCTATTATGTTGGGGTTTGATTGATAAGCAATTAAAAATTAATGTGATATAGATTTGCGAGTTGAGAGAAATTAGGAGGAAAGCAATTTTCAAGTGATTTTTAAATGAATCATCTTTGAATTGTTCATTTGATGATATTTTTATGAGTAAAACTCACTTAATGAATATGTAAATTATTTTTACATACATTTTAATATTTAAACGCCATTCACTTTTTCAGAATCTCTGCTTTAATGTAATAATTAATTCTCTTTTTGAACATATGTATGTTTCATACATAAATGAGAGAGAGAGAGGAAGAGAGAGAGAGAAAGAGAGAGGGAGAGGGAGGAAGGGAGAGAGAGGAAGGGAGAGAGAGGGAGGGAGGGAGCGAAAGTAAAAGAAAAAGAATATCTTTTATATTTTGATTATAAAAGACTCTCATGTAATAATTACTGCTGTTTCTTACGTATCGAAGATATACATAAGGAAAAGAGGGGGAGAAAAAGAGAGAGAGAGAGAGAGAAAGCTAAAGAGGAATAAAAGAAAGCAAATTCCGTTAGAGCATCTGGCCGTCATATTTATTCGTTGAGCATAAACCGTGACATGTGAAGTTACCTTCGACTTTGGTATCCTTGTAATCGTCACATTTACGACTCCATATGCATATATACATACACACATATATATATATATATATATATATATATATATATGTGTGTATGTTTATATACATATACGTAAAAGTTTATTTTAATAAAGTTTAACATATCTATGAAAGTATTATATATGTATGTATGATGTATGTATGTGTATATATATATATATATGTTGTATGCATGTATGTATGTATATATGTATCTATATATACGCAGTACGTTGATCCCAGTCTAGCGGATCAGAGATTGAGAATCTCCCGTTTGCTTCTTCTTTTGAAAAATCTTGTATTCCTCTTCCGGCAAATGCATCTCTTCTACTTCTCTGCGATGTTAAACGCGTTACTTCCTTTTTTTTTTTTGATAGGTATGTATATATTATATGTACGTATATAAATATGTACATACTCAAAGCAATAGACACCTACAACGAACAGTAGTAACTACGAGCAGTGTAACTAGAAATCTCTTTGATGTATAAGAGATATATGAGCGTGTGTGTAGCGTTACAACACTTAATAAAAATGAATGCATTTTATATTGATCGCTAGTCATGATTTATTCGCGATTTACTTTTTTTTTTATTTTTTTTTTATTTTTTTTTATTTTTTTTTTATTTTTTTTTTTTATTTTTTTATTTTTTTTTTTTGTATCGTAGCTATGATCACTTGATAAATTGTTATATTCATTATATTCTATGGATATTAGTATGAATAGTTATATTAGTAGTATCATATATATATATTATTATAATGTTAAAATGTATTGGCTTAGTTGGAATTATTTATTATTATCAACAAATTTTTTTTTAACGAAATCTGTAAGTTCATTACATTTTCTTCTTTTTTTTCTGATTATTATTATTATATTATTATAATTCTGTAATGTTATTGGTTTAATAATAATAATTATTTATTATTATCGAGAAAAAATTTTTTCAAAAACTTTTTTACAAAGAAAATATTGTTTTTTTATTTCTTGAACAATCAAGCCGTGTATCGCAAATTCCAGGGTCGCAATGTTCATTGAACGACATTATTGGTTCTCTCGAATTCAACCTTAGACACGTAAAACCCGGAATAATAGAAGAAATTGGAAAAGGGCTTACACACACGTCTCACCACGCCCTCTTTTCTTCATTTCTTCTTGTATTTTTCCCTTTCTTTTCTTAACGTAGGTCACGACGTTCCCATGGAATACGAAAACGTCTTTAAAGATTAAATAGCCTTCACGGTTGTCGTCTCTCTCTTTCCATCTCTTTCTCATATATACGCACACATACACACACTTTTTCTGTGAATCTTGAAATCGTCGAACCTTTTTCTAATTTTATACCTCCTCTTTCTCTCTCTCACTCCCTCTCTCTCTCTCTTTCTATTTTTCTCTTTCATTCATAATTTCTCAAACATAATATCTCTAACAAAAATAACGTAACTTTAATGGGATCTCCACTCATGAAAGTTTTCTATAGGAAAGACAACGAACTATTTGCGATTGAAACATTAGCAGCAACACAGAGAGATGTAACAGGTTCGTATCTCATTAAAGCTCTATATTATTATTTGCTAGGAACAATAAGTTGGTCGGTAACAGCGAGAATAATTGCATTTTGCTTTGCAACAGTGACTAAAGTTTTCTTTTTGTTCCTTGTTGGTCTTAATATGAGCACGTATCCCTTTGGGAAGGATATACTGTGAATTCTAGAATGTTAGCAATGTCATGAAGAGGAAACGAGCTCGTGCTCGTGCATACACCCATGTACAGATACATCCACATATATACGTACAAGGATAGAAAGAGCAAGAGAAAGAGAAAGAGAGAGAGAGAGAGAGAGAGAGAGAGAGAGAGAGAGAGAGAGAGAGAGAGAGAGAGAGAGATACGGAACAACAACTTCCGGCAATCGATTTTTGCATTCATAGTCAACTCCCTCAAGTTCCTTTATGCCACGCCTTACTCTTTGATATTCGGTTAGATTATTTATTTATTTGATAAGAAATCAGTGATTGAGAAATTGTTTCGATATGTTTGTTAATTGTAATTTCTAAGAGTTATTATTTCTCGATATGATCGATGAATAGATTAATCTTATGTAATTTTCAAGTTACACACTTATATAAATGTTTTTTCTTTTATTTTTTTTTTTTTCTTTTTATTTTTAAATTCATTTCATTTTATCATCATAAATTTAATATTTATTTAGTATCCAAAGTTTTTCATGTTTTTACAATTTGAATTTTATCAAATATTAAAACTTACTTATCATATATATTTAATATAAAATTTTATATATTAAAATTAATATAATATTCACAATATAGAAAAAGACATGGATATAAATTGAGTTATAGATCGTAGAGAAGATCATGTTGTGTTTTTTGTGTTTTAAGAAATCTTTAGATCAATATATATATAATAAATGACATTGTGCGTCAAAGTTCTTATCTTAATGTAATGATAATTTTTATCTGCTTTTCTACAATAATATTTTAAAATAATTGATACGTATCTAAAGAAGATGGATTCTAATCAAGCATGAATATGCGAATGTTTTTTTCACGTATGCAAATCATCAAAAATTAATGTTATCGGTTAAAAATATTTCGTGATTAAGAAAAAGATTGTTATAACGTATATTCATACATTTGTACGTTACAAATCATAAAATGTAGATATAAAAAGTAAAGAAAAAAAATTAACGAAGCTCGTACTGCGTAGAGTAATATTTTTCTTTTTTCCTTTTCTTTCTTCCACTCTTTGACCCACTCTCCCTTTTTATTTATCTCTCTTCGTCCCTTCCTCCAAGGAGGAAGCTTCCACTATTTGTCTCTCTTGGTGATTAAAATGTTAAAAAAAAAATTATTTCTTTATGCTTGGTATTTACGTAAAAAGTTAGGCTTTTGTCTTCGAACTCTCTCTCTCTCTCTCTTTCTCTTTCTAGACTATATGCTACTTTTTTGACAGATAAAGAGAAGAAAAACCAAAGTGAACGTAAATAAAAAGAAATTTAAAAAAAAACGAAAGAAAAAGAAAAATTGAAGCAAAGAAAGAAACTATAATTCCACGTTTTAATTGACGATTTAGTTTACTTTTATGCATAGCATAATAACTCAAGTGCCTATGTATAAGATACATATATATTATTAAATAAATAATGCGTACAATTTATAAAGTAAAATTAGATCTATAAATTTGATAAATGTTGATCATCGTATTAGATAAATTGTGTCACATTTAAAAGGTTTTATTATAAAATGTGATATTAGTATTAATATGTAAATATATTTTCGAGATAGACAATCGATTGCATTGCAATATTTAGAAAAAATAATTAAAAAATAGAGAAATAGCGTAACTATACTATACTAACTATAATTTGTGTCTAGTAAACAATTAATTTTATGATAAAAAATTTTTAATACAGTTCAAAACATATACATATAAGAATATATATGTTTTTATTTTTATACCAAAAAAATGTAATAAAGTTTTAAAAATATATGTAAAAATATAACTTTAAAGTTACATAGCATTATAAAAAGGTTAACAATTTTCATCAATTTCTATTTCAGAGTATATTAATTATGTATAGATACTTGTTGAATTAAAACCAATAAGGAATTCATTTGTAGCTGACGAATTTATCTGATTCATTAAAATCGAGTTACTCGTTCGAGTAACTCGTAAGTTGGGCTTTTCATATGGCTTTTACGCAATTCGAGAAATCGCATCATAAGATACACATAAATCAACAACATCGACTTCTGCGAACTGCTTGAGAAACGTATCTTACAAAAGCGTGAATAAATCGCAAGAGATGATAACGCGATAACCAAGCTTGGCAATGATATATATACCTCATTTTAAGAGTTAACTTGTATACCTCGATTTTCAAGATTACCATTAGTACACACACACACACACACACACACACACACATTTATATATATATATATATATATATATATATATATATGTATTTGAAACAGTAGTGGAAGAGGTTCTAGGAAGTAAGCTTGGCAAAAATTCAATCAAATTAAACTCAAAATGAATTTGTCAAGATAACGTGTTCTACGAATTTACGTTAGTACAATAGTGCGAATGACGTAATTAATGTATCATCGTCTTCCTTGCAATAATTCTTACGATAAAGTATTATTATTTCCTTCTTTACTTTATTTTTCTTCTTTAATTTTCTTTTCTTTTTTTTTTCAAACCTTGTTCGTGTTATCTGTAACGTTCGTATTGATAAAATTTATTTTACTGAAGCACGAGATGTGTTCCCTCTTTAGAGAAAAAATTTTTTTATTATTATATATAATAGGTCACTTCTCGAGGGAATTTTAGTTATACATTTCGTTCGTTCATTCATTCGTTCGCACGTTCGTTCGCACATTCCCCGCGTACGTCCGTTTCTATTGAAATGGAAAATATTTCACCATTACCCTATATATCATACATGTAGTCACAGCAATTTCTTTATCGTATTTTTACTAATAATCACAAGTTTTCTAATAATCACGTAGAAGAAAGTATTCCGTGATAAGTCGTCGTTAAAATGTCGATAGGATGACGCACTAAGTCTGTTTACAAGTAATACAACCAAACAGAAACGAAGATATGCGAGTCTTTTGGGTGTTTCTGTTTTTTTTCTCTCTTTCCCTCTCTCCCTCCCTCTCTTCTTCTCTCTCTCTATTCTTTTCTCTCTTTCTCTCATGTGAACTCAACGATCACAGCAGTAAATGTTGATCATCGTTGTCATCAGCCACGGACAACGTGACCAACCGTATTATCTTCATTCGTGCATTTCGCCTAATCATGACGATTAATGCACGCGTGATCTTTCCTTCCAATTACATATGTACGTCTATTTAACGAACCCACGTGAAGTGATTTAATTTAATTAAAAGTACAAGACTGAGGTTTCTCTTTACAGTGATTCTTGCAATTAGTGATACATAGTTAGTTGTGTTTTATTTAACTTTTTATACAGGCTAATTTAAACGATTGACAATTTTTGTGTATTACGTACATATATTTGTATGTAAATGGATATGTATTTATGATTCTATTATGATAATATAATTAATTTATCGACTGGAATGAATTACTTCGATTAATATTTATATATTTTGATAATATTCCTGATAAAGTGACAATTTATCATAGAATTTTTAAAAATTTCTTAACAAATTATTAACATAGAAATATGAATAAATAAATTTAAGATAATAGTACAATTATTAACATAAATAAAAGACATATGATTTATATATATATAATATATAACAACTCGAATAAATCATTATGATTGGTACTTACAAAAGTATCAATATACTTTTGTTACATATTATCTTCTAAGAAAGTATTAATTTATCGTATAACGTTTTAAAATTTTTTTGAAAACACAAATTTTAACATAAAAATATCAAGATAATCGTAGAATTTCAAGTAAAAGTAGAAAAAATTTGTTTGGTAAAAAAATTTCTATACCTTAGTATGCTTATAGAAGATAGTATTTTTAATTTAATAAGAAAAAAGGGTCGATCGATTTAATATAAGATTAAATAATATCTTACGTTATCTTCGCATAAGTATGAAAGTAATTTTGAGAGATATCGTTTCTCTCTCTCTTTCTTTCTCCCCTTCTCTTCTTTAAAATTAGACGACTCATCGAGCAGATAGTTACTATCGAGAAAACGTTTCCTTTCTAAGCTAAGTTTCTTCTTACGATAAGCTCGGTTGAAATCGATTCGATTATGCTGATCGTGGAAAACGATTCTTTCCCCCCTTTTCTTTTACGACAAGCATACTTTTTCTTTAATGGAAGTGAGCTTTATAATAAACGCACTTATGCCGGGGGAAGTGTTTGGAGAAAGACCGACAATCCTTGTTTTACTTTTTCTTTTTTACGTCGAAGTGACTTCTTGGAAGAACGACTTCGAAGTAACTTAATGAGAATAACAAGCATTAAGTTATGACAAAAAGAATAGTGTATGTCAACGTGTTCATAATAAACGTTTAATGTAAAAAACAAATTTATGTAGTTAATGATCTTTCTTTGATGTGAAACAAACAAAAATGATATCTTATACATACTCTTTTAACATTCTATATACTAACTTACTATACTATTCTATTACTAACTTAACATTCTATAACTTTGAAGTTACACATTCCTTTATATTTGTATTTTGTAACTTTTATTTAATCTCTCTCTCTCTCTCTCTCTCTCTCTCTCTCTCTCTCTCTCTCTCTCTCTCTCTCTCTCTCTCTCTCTCTCTCATTTTCTCTGTTCCTCTCATCAAACTTTTCGTGTAGATTTTATGACGATTTTGAAGGAAGCAAGTGTCGGCATCGTTGACCCACTGTTCTCACGCTTGGTGTAAGTTTAGTGTATAGGAAAGAGAAAGAGAGTCTCTCTCCCGCCCCACCTCTCTCTTTCTCTCTCTTTCACAAACTCTTTCTTCGACCTCTTTTTATTTATGAGAACGGTCGACTCCTTTAAACGGCCGCTTGGTATATCTCGTGACAAAGAGTCGGAACCGTGTCGTCGGTGTTATATGCAAAGGGCACAAGTACCAGTCTTGCCAACTTTTAATGAGTCATGAAAATGCATGAGAAAAGAAATGTGGAAATAAATAAAGCTACTCTATATGGTACGACACGATACTGTGTCGTTTAACGTTTGCAAATTGCCGTCTATTGATCGTTATTCTATAATAAGCTTTTCTCGCCTTACGATTAAATTTTGAATCGACCCGATTTCATTATTTACACTTCGCTGTTTGCATTAATAATTGTCTCTTTTTATTTCCGAAAGATTCTTGATGAAAAAAATTCTGAACTTAACAGATCAATTTTTATGCGATATAGCTATATATTTATATATTTAAATATAGATATATAAATAATAAAATATTGCATTCAAATTTATTAACTCTACGTGTATATAATTATAGTATATTTATTTATAATTATAGTATATTATATTATATGGTTATATTTATATTAATATAGTGTAGTTATGTTATATGGTAATAGGTAATTATACAAATATACTAGAATTATAAAGTTAAATATATATAAAATTAGTAATTAGATAGATATATAAAAATAAAACCCAGATAATAAAATAAATGTGTCAATATTAAGCGAAACAACACATGGAGAATTTACTGGCGTTAAAACGATGCGGGCTCATTGCGGAAACGACACGGGCACGACGCGGAAACATCATGAACGTGATCCAGACACGGCAATCTGTCTGTGATGGGATGTGTTCTACAGATTTTTTTTTATCTTTTTGGTTTTTTCTTTCAGAATTTTCATTGTGATTTTAAAATTTCTAAAATGTTTTAAATTTACGAATAATTTTTAATTTTTAATAATATTTCAACTCGAATAACAAAAAGTAATTTCTTTTTATCGCCTAAAGAAATGACAATTTTTTGGATAGATTATATTTTATCAATAATATCAATGAATTTGATATCAATAAAATTATTGGCTTTTTTAAAAGAAATTTGTTATATTTCCGTTTTGTTATAATTTAATTCAATTTTACAGCAGCTGCATATGTAGTATGCTTAGTATTGGATGAATGATATTCATTATTTTAAAAATATATCTACATAGTTAACAATTTAAACGAATAAAAAAAGAGAAATAAAAATATTATTGATTGATTGAAATATGACAGAGGGATAGCACAGCTGGCAGCAATTTCATTAGTTAAACACTCGTTGCTCTTACTACGGCGTTTCGATCGTGATTGAATCGATCCGGTGAAGCGTTTTAGGCCATCCAGTCGATGTCGAAGCGACATCCGACAGAGATTAAATGATATCGAGACCTGCCTCGATACTAAGCACACTCTCCTATCCAAATTACTTTCTCTTCCATCTTTTTCATCGTTAATACAATTTTCCTTCTACTTTCTCTATCATTTTTTATCTTGGAACAACTTCAAATTATACTTTTTGTCCTTATAATCATAATAATAATGATAATGATGATGATGATAATAATAATAATAATAATAATAATAATAATAATAATAATAATAATAATACAATTATACATAATATATAATATCATATACATATATAAAAATATGTATATTATATATTATACATAATATATAATATCATATACATATATAATAATAATCATTATTATACTGCATGGGCCAAAAGTTCCTTGATGATCATAAAAGTCAATTATTCTTTTTTGAGACTTTATAGATTCATTTGTTTTCAACTTATAAAAAAATTATCTACAAAATTTGAAAACAGAATAATTGATTTTTGAAATTACATAAAAAATTTTGGTGCCCGTATTATTCCAAATATATATATATATATATAATATAAAAATTATTGTCATTATTGTTATTATTGTTATTGTTGTTGTTGTTGTTAGTATTATAATGGTATTAGATGAAAATTTTCAGTTACATAGTAATTTTGTTTAATTGCCTCGGCAAAATAATTTATTTGAATGAAATAAAATAAAATAAATATGTATGATTAATGATTGCAGGTGTACCGTAGCATGTCTTGACGAGAAGGAGAAGTTCTTCAACGGGGTTTTCGGCAGTCAAGGGTTCTCCAAAATGGCGGGTGGTCAGCAGCTTCCCGAACAATACACAGTACCACAATTAGCAAGGGTCTTCCACAGTCTGCCACATCTTAACGTCTCTCTTCATTCAGTCAACAACACATTCAATCCACATTCCGAGATTTATCTTGAGGTTAGATCATTTATTTCAATGAAATCGATGATTACTATTTTATAAGAATCCATATTTTGTTTTTTACATTAATTTATATATGTATATATGTATGTAAATACGATACAAGAGACTTATTTTCGATTTATCTAAACTTTTCCGAACATTCACGATTGCTTTTAGCGATTCCCGATTTTCAAACCTGAAAAGCTCGACCGTCTTTTGTAATAGAACGATGAAACTGTCGAAAAATGTCGATAACGATGTCAGTTTTGTCGTGTCGATTCAAGTAACTCTGTAAGACAAGATGTATGTATGTATATATATATGTATATGTCGATAAACCATTTATATTTAGATACAGAGAAAAATGCATTTATTCATATTATATCGAACGTGCTTTTTCTAGCTATGAATATTTCAATATAGCCTATCAATTCGAAATGAACCTTTAGCAAATATGTCAAAATATATACCTAAAAATTTTTTTATGCTTCAAAAGTACAGCAATATCGTTCGGAAGAAAATATTTTTCTCTCTCGATGATTTTCAATACATACATATACACATATAATACATATCTATACATAGGAACGAATATACGAAGAAGCAGGGAAAAATGGAGAGACGACGGTTTTGGAGTGGAGTTTGAATTTTTCTTTTTTTCTTTTCCTATTTTTCATTTTTCTTTTTTCGCGAAAATGTATTCTCGGAAATTTTGACGAAGCCGCTCCAGAAACGACGACGACAACGAGTAAGAGAAAGAGGTGGAGATGGAAGTGGAGATGGAGATGGAGGAGGTGGAGAACGAGTGTTCCTTGCCCGTTAAAACCCACACATTGCCCCTAGGCGCATTATGCGATGCCTTTGTGCATTGTTTGAATTTTCCCGGGCCATTGTGCTTTCCATGTTGATTCTGCCACTGCAACCCGTGACGTCCAGCTAACTCGTTCGTTCATTCGTTCGTTCGTTCGTTCGTTCGTTCTACTACTCGAATTTCTCTTTTTCTTCTCCTCTTTCTTCTTCTTCCATTTACTTCTCCAACCTTTTCGTTTCGTCCTTTTTATTCTTTTATTTCTTTCTCTTACACTCATCGCTCAATATTCACAGTTCCTTTTTATCTTTTCATCCTCACGCTATCACATTTTCAACTTTGCTTAGACAGAGTCAAATTTGAATTTTGTGGATATTAGCTTTTGTTAACGATCATAATTTATATTAAAATTGTAATATCTTATTCGTTTTAATACACGAAATCATTATGTTATCACATTTGTCAATTATCATTTTGTTCAACTCACAGTTCATAAAAAACGGCATTGTTCTTGTCTTGTTTACTTTTCAACTAATCAAATCTTTTGACGCTCGTTTAACTCAAGTCTTGGCGACAACACTTGAAGTATATATCTGTACACATAACTACACATTTTTGTTGCAAGAAATATTTTTATTTAACATCATTTGTATTAAGCCTCCTATTTATTGGATCAGTATTTTTAAATATTTAATTAGAATTTTATAAAATATCAGCACGTAATATAATAAATACAATCCTGATATTTAATTATTTATATAGTTCAAACTATTCATATATATTGACGATTTAAAAAATATTTATAATTAATTAATAAAAATCACTTACCAAACGATTAAAAGCGTTATATAAATTATAATTCTAGTATTTTATTAATACGATAGTTTGATATTTCGAATTTATTTATTAATCATTTTATTAATTTCGAGTTTATTAATTTATCATCCCATGCAGATTTTACATTATCATAGATTTTATCATTTTGTATATATATATAGTAGATATATTTTTAATTTTGAAGAAGACATATATGCATACGTATATTCAATAACTATGAATGTGATACGAGTTTGACATCACCGAGCTAATAAATCTATTAACTTGTTAGGGAGATGATATAATGAAATATAATGTGCAGTGAGTGCAAAGAATCGCTCGAGTAAATATTACGTCTTTATTAAGAAGACAATAATACTCGTATCTCGAAGTCAGTGAAATGGAGTCCACGTAAAGCTCGACGTCTCGGAACGAACTGACCCATTGTTTACAATGACATCAACGACCGGAACTATAATGCAGGACAGGTATATAAGAGATGTTTGACTACGTTGAGTTTTCGGTGCTCTGTCAAGCAAGCTTTGATGTTTAAATCAACTCTCCTATCTACGAATATCCTTGAGTACTTTGTACTATATAAATATATTATGTATGTATGTGTACATACTTAATAAAGATACATTTTCCTAGGTAATCATTGACGGATGTATCGTTTAAGTAATCAAGAATTACTGTTACAATCTTGTACAATCATGTTCATTTACATATATGACGATCACAATAGGACAATAATGATGTTTCAATTTCAATCGTTTCAATGACAACGACGATGACGACGATGATGATTCAAATAAATTATATGTACAGTGAATTATATATTATTACTAATTGAAAATTGAAAATTCATTCTACTAGATTGTACCACGTTAGTTTCAAGTTAGAAATTATACAGAAAGTGGATAACGATTGATTAGAACTATATAAAAAATGAAATAATTGAACAATGATTTATACTAAAGAAGAAAAAAAAAGGAAGAGAAAATAAAAAAAGCCATAGTTTTGCAGGGAAATTATGTTACACTTGAATATACGTTGGAGGTAGTTCTTGAAAAAGCGTGCTCGTTTTAACTCTCTCCCTTTCTCTTTTTCCCTATCTTTGGTGTTACGTCGAAGAGAGTAATGGTGGTGATGACGGTGTTGGATTCGAGGGATACGAATAAATGCGAAATTTCATGCGAATGCATTGCTTTTGCGATAGGGAGTGAGTAAGAGATGAGTAGGGTTGAGTTACTTCGTAGTCGAGATTCCCATAAAGAACTTGGTGAAAACCAAGTCAGGAAAGGTGGTGCCTGCTGGAGCCTCTGGATGACGGAGACCCACGTCTGAGCACCCTCGACGCGACACCGAGTCGTGGTAATTGGGAACACCAGGAGGACTGTTTATTTCAACATATTTTTTTAGCCTCGCCCTTCAACAAGCCACCCTCTGAAACTCGCACATAAACACACATGCGCGCTTCTTCGCTCGACTCATTTTCACTTATTTTTTCTCCACACATCCTCTAATCGGCTAATTCTGGCTCGAATTTTTTTTTTCAGAAACGATGTTCTAGAGAAATCAAACTTTTAACGTTGAAAAATGTATTAAACAAATATAGATCTTAGAAAATTATCAATAAATTGATATAAATTATTTCAAACGAATTCAGTTCATTAATGATAATCCTAGTATATACAATATTTTTTGAATGTTTTCAAATATTATGGAATGAAAATTTCCATTCGTATTTTAATGATATCAATGCAATAACAATTTTTCTAAACGAAACAAGAAAAAGAAATAAAAAAAATAAAAAAACAAATGAAAAAAAGAAAGAAAAATGTTAATGATCATCCTTAATAATTACAGAGCCTGGGTATCCTCGGGAGTATTCCTGCGGCCTGGTTGATCCTGACGTTACTGGTACTGTTGGTTTATCTAGTAACGAGATGCTGCGACCGGAAGCCGCGGCCCAGGAGGTCGATAACCCTGCTGAAGTGTTCACTGGTCATCCTTGCGTTGCTCTGCTGCGGAGCGGTCGCTGTTGGCCTTTACGGCAATGACGACGTTCACAATGGTTTGGTACAATTAGTCGCGGCAGCGAAGAACGTCGACGGGATCCTCATGGGTGTGAGAAACCAGGTTCAACCTCGATCGATAAACTAAACTATCCCTCGAAGACGTGCCATTCCAAATGAAACGCGTTTCGTGTTTGATACTGGATCGCAAGATATTTCGAATTGCTTGGAATATTATTCGACAAATTCCACGATCTTCAAGGTCTAAATAGATATCAGAATATTTTGGATATCATGAAAATAATTGAGGACAATATAAATACATCTTCATGATTTCAAATTATTCCAATTCAATGTATAGTTATATCTATTAACATATTCAATGAGATATATGTATATTTTAATTAAACAATAATTTGCATACAACGTATGGCAACAAAAGTGATAGAAAATTTGCAATAGAGATTCGATTGATAACGACAATTGACTATGGACAATAACCACGTTCTCTTTCGTTCATAGTATGCAGTAACGATTCTAAATTATCGTTCGATTCCGAATCGCCAATAATCGAATCATTTGAACGTTTCGAATTTCATTAGCTGCATTTTCTGTTCTGTATCGATATGAAAACTCGATGGACTCAAATGCCGTCATCGTAAATTATAACTACTCTTGCGGTATTACTCGAGTCAAGATCCATCGTATCGAGGTCGATACGATTATCAAGTGTCTCTGTCTCTGTCTTTCTCTCTCTATCTCTCTCTCTCTCTTTCTCTCCCTCCCTCTTTCTCTCTCTCTCTCTCTCTCTCTCTCTCTCTCTCTCTCTCTCTCTTGCATGCTGCAATCTGCGTTTCCTTCGCGTTGCTTAATATAAAACGTCATTTATTGGAAACGGATATGTATCGAAAATGTATCTTGATCCAGCCTTTAAGTAGAACGTGGAGAAAGTCGAACGGCTCTTTGCAAGACTAGTTAAATTTAGAATAAAAGAAAAAAAAATAAATAAATAGATGTATATATGTATATATAGAAAATATTTTTTTCTCTCTACAGACAGACACCATAGAGGCGACACTACAAGAGAAAGTACAGCGACAGTTAACTGCTTTGGGGGACGAATTTGATGCACCTGTTAGCAACAAAACAATGTTGGGTTTACTATTGGTAGCATTGAATAGTATGAAACAAAACACGAGTATTGCCGTCAACCGAAGCTTCGAAATCCGGAAGCCATTAAGCGGGATCAGTCTTGCAGGAGCCATTAGCATGGGAGAAAAAATCGAGCAACTGAGGTGGCCCATTACTATGGCGGTACTGAGTGCACTTCTTGTTCTTTGCGTTGTATTAGTAGTCGGAGTTGTTAGACACTCGAGATGTGTTCTAATTACGTAAGTGTTTAGAAATAAAAAAAAACGAAGAACAAAAGAATTCTTTTTTTTTTTCTTGAATATAAAATCGACAAATGAATAAGTTCAATCGTTTTCAGATTTTCTGTATTCGGACTATTTGCGGTAATAGTTTCTTGGTTGATGGCCTCTCTTTACTTAGCAACGTCGGTTGCCCTCGGTGATCTCTGCGTGTCACCGGATGGTTATTTAACTAGATCGGTACCCTCCACTTTGGCCTCCGAGGTACTCTCGTATTACACGCATTGCGAGAACACTCGCACGAATCCTTTTACACAGAGACTAAGAGACGGACAACGAGCTGTAGAAAATATGAGGCTAAACTTGAATACTGTTACACGCTTAGCGGTAGAACTCTTCAAGGAACAGCATGATCAACTAAAGCCCAAGTTGAGTAGCCTCTCAACTGACGTTAACGCGGTCAATAGACTCGTATCTGGTCTAGCAACGTTACTAGACTGTAAGCCACTTCACAAGCAATATGTTCATGCTGCTAAAAGTTTATGTCACTTGGGATTGTAAGCATTAATTTCAATCGATGATAATTTTTCCAATTATTCTCATCGCGTTACGCGGTGTTCCATAAACTTTTGCATTAAGATCATACTTTTCAGATACGGCCTTACCTTCATGCTACTTGCGAGTCTAGCCGCTGGACTATTTTTTACTGTTTTGGTATGGGTTGATTCTCACACGTGGATATATATACGCAAACGGTTAGTTTAGATTAAATTTTTAATCAAATATGAAGAAATGAATGAACAAAATATGATGCCTGTTACGATTTGTTCTAGAAGAGATTACCATCAAGTGGATGAACAAGATCCATATTTGCCACCATCGGCAGCATCTCAAGCGATAGCAGCTAGGACCCTTCGTGGCCAAGGGTCGTACCCGCCTACAGCCCCTTCTCTTAATCCAAATGCTCATGGCACCCATAATACCATTAAGCAGCCTCTCTTGCTAACGCCGCCCCCGCCGTCCTACGCTACTGCGACTGCTCGAGCACGTCAGCTGCACGAGAGCATGTTAAAGTTTGTGCATGAGACTTTTTTATGTTTTTTCTCCTTTACATACTCGTACTTTTATCAAACGAGATCTTTCAAATGAAATATTCAAAGACTTTCACTGAGACGATGTCGGTGCATTTAAATATTTTCGCGAGAATACCGTTTTTCTAATGCCATCATTGCTGATTGCTTAGAATAGATTTGATGAGTTGTTCAACTTTTTTATAGGCAATGTGCATTAAAAATCGCTTTTCAGCGATGTTTATTTAAACGAATTTGTTACTTGATATCATAGAGAATAATAGTTTAAAGCATCAGTGTTATAAAATGGAGCATGGACATGAGTTTTCTATACCAAATTTTTTACCAAACTGCTAGGAAAAAATAATTAAAAATCTACAGTATTTTATTATTAAGGAAATGTTAGAAAGCGAATGTCCAAGCTTTAGCGATTAACAACGCAAGGCTCCGCTGCGCCTTTTTCTGAATGTCGCTTTCGTTGTTATATAGAACATACAGTGCACAGGATAGTGAGTGAATACCGATTTTATCTTTTGATCACGTTACCTCGAACTAACAGCTATTTCATTAAAACTACGTGATTAAATCGAACACGGTAACTGTGTGCGTTCGATGTTATTTTTTTTATTACTCTCTCATTGACTGTATTTTAACATGTTTGTATGAATTATAATGTTTCGATGTTTCAACGACGAATGTTCAAATGATATTAAATTCATTAGTGACGCTCGAATTATTATTACATCTTCACGCATAATTCATAATTGTTTGATTTTTTATTCATTTAATTTTCATCATCGTTAACATCTACATTTTCTTTTTTTTATTTAGATTAAACGATTCAAACTGACATAAGTTAGGTGACAAGGAATCATCTAAGAGAAAGATAATGCTGCAACTTTGTTCTCTTTTGTTTACCGTTTATAGAGGTGGGGGTGTTAACGGGAGCGGAGGAGGCGGGGATCACAAATCGTCTCAGCATAATCAGCAGTCGACAGGTGGACGAACTGAGCACCGTTCTGGACTCGGAGATCAACCTGGCCAGTACGCGACTTTGAGCAAGCAATGCAAAACTTTAGAATCTAGTGACTTCTACTGAGGGCACGCCCCCGCAGGGTCTGGTGAGATAAAATTTCAAAAAAAGATATACAAATAATAATAAATTCTCCTTCGTCATCTCTATATGATATTATTACATTAGAGAGTACTATACCGAATATATAAAATCCTAGGTAGAGAACCACCTTGGACACCAAGCGTGGCATCCTTTACCGGTACTCTGTCTCACAATTCACATGGGCCTGCACATTTGGCGACTTTTCAAGATTCGAGAAAAACACAAACGTTGGATCCGAAAAATTTAGCCAATTTAAAACGTGGTCCAACGCCAGCGTGGAACCAAAATCGTCCTTTACCACCAAATCCAGCGAATCAGCCAAGTTGGGAATTTGAGTCGCGATCGCAAACTAATATGAATCAATTCCGATCATTGGTGAGAAACAAAGCACCTAACATTCGCATACAAGATCAAATGCAAGATCAAGTGAGGACATTGGATAGAAATTTTACTCGTAGCCAGTTTAATGGTACAGCGCAAAATAATGCTGTACCTAACATGTACGGTACATATAACAGAGCACATGGAAGACAAGAAAAACCAACTGTAGCTACGTTGAGTCAAGTACAGGGTAGTGATCCTAATCTATATGCTGTTACGGAACTTTAAGCGACCTATTGATAACATCAAATGAGAAAAAAAAGATTACAGTCAAAATAAAAATAACCATTATGAGAGAAGACGAATAAATACGGTCTAATAAAACTAGGAATTTCTTGGGAAATGATTCGAATAAACGCTTGATTTTATGAGGTTCCCGGCATGGATGCTTGAACGGATGAGATCTATCGTTGATCTATGTATAAAAAAAAGGAGTGAAAAAATGTAAGAAGAGGAGGAAGGGTCAAACATGTCTCAAATATTAGAAATTTCATCGGAGGCGTGCTATATTATATACATACATATATATATATATATATATATATATATATATATATATATATGTGTGTGTATGTATAAAATTTTGTATTTGTATATCATGTACAGAAAAAATGGGTCGATCCTTCTACGTTAGTCCCTTTCGAACATTCAGCCATTACTGTCTTTCTCTCTCATTCGAGATACGTGATCTGAAAAATCTTCGGAAAAATCACTAATTTACTAAGAAAATGATAATATCCAATAATATATCTATATATTTGGTGATTATTATTTTCAACTCGTGACTTACAGAAAAGAAAGAAAAAAAATGTATATTCGAATCGCATATACAAATAAGAACGTGAACTTTCATACGTTCTAAAACTCTTTTATCGATAATATCGATTGATATACATATATATATAAAAATCGTGATGTTAAACATCGACGATATCTAACGTGAAGGAGATACCAAGAGGACAATTTTTTATATCTTTTTTATATTTTTATTCATGCGGCGTATAATGTGAAATCTGTGTTGATTTTTTGTGAGTCATTCTGTAAACTTCTTGTAACGAATACGTAATATATATATATATATATATATATATATATATATATATATATATATATATATATGTATGTATGTATGTATGTATGTATGTATGTATGTACGTACAGTAAATATCGAGTTACTGTACGATAAAGAAAAAAAAAACAAAAACAAAAGCAAAAAGGAAAACGAATGAGTGATACATACGTATATTTATCATCGTTAATAATTTAAGTATGGAACAAAATGCAGCACAGAATGACGAATCTGAAGATTTTTACGAGCAACGCACTCCCAAATGAGAATTTTTATTAAATAAATAATTCGCGATATACTGCCAATACTCAGGCGAATATATATATATATATATATATATATATATATATATATATATATATAAATATATATATACTTTTTAAGTACAAATGTAACGGAAGCACACACAACATACACAAACGTGCCCATCAACGACACGTTCTTTTTTCAGTTTTGATACGACTAGTGCAAAGTTAAAAATAAATAAATAATAATAATAATCGTCTGATGTATCAGCAAGTCTAAACATAACAAAAAAAAAAAAAGGGAATTTTGAATATTATATAGCCTTTTGAGATTTATTTACTATGAGGTAAATAAATATACATGGCCTTTTGTGTGGAAGTATCGGAAGGGCAGATCTTTCTTACGTATTTTTGTTTTTAAATCGTAAAATAATAATAGTAATAATAATTAATAATGATTATCAATAATAATAATTATAATAATATTGAAGAATGAAATAAAACAAATAATATACACGCGCGCGCACGCACACATACACAAATATATATACAATGACATGAACATATACAGACAGAAAAATAGTTAAGCTATTGAATTTTCTGCGGAGCGCAGAGTCTTCCTATAAGATGTTTAACAAGTCTAGACAAGACCTAAATAAATAAAAGATTAAACAATTTAAATAATAAGTTATCAACGAATCTGTGTAGATTGACTTTATATTCCGCAAATAATTCAGTAAACTTGTAAATAATATATTAGTTCGTTAAGATAATCGAGTAAATGTGTAAAGTGTGATAATTTGAATCTAGATGTTACGAGTTTTAAAACAAAAACATAACAGCTACACATTATTCTGTACTTTCTTATTTCACCGATTTTCCAAAATAAAATAAAGGAAGAGAGAGTGCCATTTCAGAAAGAAAGAAAGAAACATTCTATCATAATTGTAATTTCCAGAGTGACTTTAGAATCTTATCTTCGATATAATTCGTAAAAACATTACCATTGCAATATTAAATATACAGAGTAGGTGTAAGAAAGGTGAATGCAAATAGCGGAAGTTTCATCGGTTGTAAATAATTGTAATATTTATTGAAGAGAGAAGAGAAAATAGTAGCGCATAGGATAGTAACATTTAGTTTAGTTGAACATTAATTATAAGTAATCGGCGATTAATAACATTTGAAAAGCACGTGCACACACAGACACACACACACAAACACACACACAGCACGTACGCAAATCCAAAAAACGAACTATGCGTGCTGTTTATTTTGCTGATAGAAGGCAAAGTATCCTAGTCACTAAATAAAACTTGTGTACGTTCGTTTAAACGATGAAAAGGAAAAAGGAGATGAAAGATTTAAAGAAAAAAAGAAAAAATGTGAAAAGAAAAGATCTTGCCAAATTAAAAAAAGGAGCTCAATTTTTCAATTTCTCAAAAAAGAGGAAACAAAGAAAAAGGTACTAAACTGTTTTATCAGATAATTGTACTATTACTACTATTACTATATCTAATATCATTGAAGCTACATTAGATACAAGTGTCAGACACACGCCCATACCTTTCTTAGATCTTTAAGGGAGAATATTATTCGTGAATAAATAAAACGTAAAGTGTAACACGACTTCATTCTAATTCAGTGTTCTGAGATATCGCTGTAGTTTAATAATAATAATAATATTTGCCAACGAGTAATTATAAGATTAGTTATTTTGCAAAAATTATATTTTTCTTTCAAGTTATTTTTCAATTAATGTAAATCAATTCACATCTTTTTTATATATGCATATATATATATATATATATATGTATGTATGTATGTATTGATAAACAATTTCATTAGACATAAGCTTTATTTTTTAATTATGTGAATTCATATTTAATTAAATTTTTATTCACATATAATTAACTTAATCGTGAAAATTATTCACTTTCAAATTTGTAGGGCTTCAAATAAAGTTTATAAATTTAATATAAATTTTTTAAGCAAGTTCAAAATTTATTTAAATATTCAATCCTTAACATAAACTCACGCGCGTGACGACTTTGAATGAAGACAAAAATGAGATTTATTAATGATAAAAGATATAAGTAAATGATTTGAAACTCGGACGGTATCGAAGAACACTGAGTATAATAATTTTAAGAATAGCGACGAAAAACTTAGAGAATGAAAATCGTCTCTGTCGTTGAAGACTGCTGCAACACGCGCAAACGGGATCAAATACACAGAATTGTCCAAGTTAACAAAAATAAAAAAAAAATAAAAAATAAAAAAATAAAAAAAAAATTGTAATACAATACTTAAAAAGAAACTTCGAAAAAGTCGAATGTTTAACACAGTCCAAAAGCGTGAATAATAACTCATTCAAAAATATTTTTCTGAATTGTTCAGAAGAGAATGGAAAAGCTACAACTAAAAAGTAAAAGAAAAAGTTAACTCGATAAAAGGGAAATCATTGATTGGTCCGGTCAAAAAAAAAATTGTGCACACAAGTTCGTTGTCTGTACGAATACAGTGGCATCGACTATTTACAAGTTGATGAAACCAGAGCTAGGAAAAGGAAATATTGTTAAATTCTAAATATGCGAGAGTCGTACGTATGTAGTCTAGACGATTGTTGATGAAACTTTTATTCTAATTGTTTGTCAATTTGTACCATTAAAAAAAAATACCACATTCTGAGAGAGAAAAAGAGAGAAGATTTAAGAATCAATTTTTCTAATAAGTACAATTGCATTTAATTCCCGCTAAATCGTTTTTATACAAGTATGTATAAAGCGTTGGGTAGAACACAAGAAGAAAAATAGAAAAATTAGTAGAAGTTGAAGAAGTTGTATGAAGGGGATACGAAGGGCGAGAAAGAGAAAGAGAGAAAGAGAATTAATTATTTTCGAAAGAATTGATAGTGGAAGTAGTATAATTATAAGACACAAAGAAATATTCATTTTGAATTGATGCATTTTCTGATATGAGCCTAAAAAAACTTATCACAATAATTATTAGCAATCAAAAAAAAAAAAAAAAAAAAAAAAAAGAAGAAGAAGAAGAAGGATAAGTCATCGATGAATAAAATAAAATGTATTACACATCGATTAAAAGTACGAACATGTGATAATATATCATTTATCATCTTTTACTTGGATTCTGAATGACCTAAGCTTTTGTGCACCCTGGAAGACTGATATTGTATGATTCAAAGCGCTATAATCATTTGTTTAGATTTCTTAACAAACGATTAATTATGGTAATATCTTTAAAAATCTTTAAATATGTTACATTGATACTTCGTTTTTTTGCAAGGTTTTAACGTTTTGAAATGCATATATATATATATATATATATATATATATATATATATATATAAATGTATGCTTGTCGGTCATTGACATGGTGAACTTTTTGTTTTCCCATAACGACATTGTTATAATAAAATCTTAAAGCGTTACGATACTAATTTTTAAGAGAGTAAGTTATATATGTGAATATATTTTGTGGTTTTCTCTCATTGCGCGAAAGAGACTTACATATTTAAAAAGTGTGTAGAGGCTATTGAAAAAATGTATTATAAGTTAAGATTTCAATAAAAGTTTCTTTTTTTGTTTGCGTGATGTGGATAACTTTGAATGAAGATCGTAATAAAGGAAATTATTTCAAGAGTATAAGCCGAAATCTGTCACTGGATGACATTTCTGTGAGTTACAATTGTGTGTAATTGCCATATGCCAGATTTAATTCCTCCTATTGTAATGGTATGCGAATATTGCAAAAAGAGAAATAAAAATATAAATAAGATATGTAGGTTGTTTTGAAAAATTCCTTAAAAATCTAATTTTTCATACTTTCTATAACGTTGTTATGTCACTTACGTATTTTAATATTTATTTAATAGCAATACTTTATTACAACTGTTTGGTACATAAATATACATACAGCTTAATTTATTTTATTTATCCGTCAACAATGCATGATTATTTCATAATGAAAACATTTTACCTCAATAATTGCATTGGAACTTCATACAAATTCCATTATGCGTGATTAAATGTTATTTAATTTAGCAACATTTGAAAAATTTTAGCTTGCTTCACTGTATTTCTAATGTCTTTGGTGATTTATGTTTTATTTCTTGAACTGTTTCAATTACTGTTACGAAACTTAATTACACTTTTCCTTTTCTTATTTCTTTACTTAAGAAAAAAAGAAATAAAAAATAAAGGAAACATTTTTTTACAGAGAGAAGATGATTATCAAATATACGGCACTTATTAATACTTAAAGAAATCACAATATCACGTTAACTTATCACGAGTTATTAAATATCATTTATCGTTTACAATTGTGCTATAAAAGCATTATATTTTATTATTAACATTAACGTGATGAATAAAAACAAATTGATCGATATTAGGAAATATTATAATTTAATACAAAAAGAAAATGAAAAACAATTTTTATTATAAAAATGCATTGCCTGGTCAAATGTTAATTAAATATTTATTATAACATTTTATTTGTCATAAATGTATCTATTTGTTATTATCCATCAAGTTTATTCACATTAATCTTATATTGAGAAAATAATATAATATTGTTTTCAATGATATAGAAAGGAAGATATTGTGCTATGAAAAAAAAATGTATCACCACGTGGTTAATTATATCAATTCGTTAAAGAAATAATTTGATACACTTAATAAGTACACAGGGCCAAGGACAATTTAAAAATGAATTAGATTCATAAAGAAAATGTCTATAATAAAAGTTTTCGTAAAAAAAAAAGAAAAAAAAAAGAAAAATTAGAAATGTAAAATGATTCATAGCTCTTATATAATCGCTTAAGAAGCAATTAGCAATCTTTTACTTTACGATGTTGTTAACAAGCTTTTTAATATACAAATTTTGGAATTAATACTTCACTCTATAAATATTAATGTATCTTTTTTTGAAAATATTTTACATAATTTTTTTATAAATTCATTGCTTACCTGTCAAGTCCACTTTTCTTATTATTTGAAGAGAGAAATCATTGTTATATTCATAATGTGTGTAATATTTACTACGATTTAACTTCACTAGATTCTTCTTTAACTTGAGGATGACAAGTAGTATTTGTTATTACTGAAATACTTTTACCACTTTGAAGACTGGAATGACTGGATGATCGACTATGACTTTGGCTTCCAGCTCCAACAGGTGTTTGTACAAGTGGTTGAGGTGGTGTTCTTGCACCAGAACCATTGCTGTTAGTTGCATTTGGTTGTAATTGCATATGATATTTATAAATATTTTCTGTACTCTCGACAACTCCTATTTGAAAGAAAAAAATGCATAAGAACGCAATTGGTAACGATTGAATTTTTTTTAAACTTATTAAATATGCTCATTTGTACCAGCTTGTAAATTTAAACTGCGTCCTCGCACTCCAGTTTCTTTAGAAGGAGGACTCCACCAATTGACTAATGTTCCTACTACAGGTACATGCCTTAAGATACCCTCTTGCCAAAGCTTTTCTGCATTTTCTCTCTCTAAATCTGTTTGTGCTGCTTCGATACCTCTTTTAACCACTTCTGATATAGTATCTAATAATTTTGAGCTCGCCTCCACCTCTTGTCCTACTTGAAGAACTAAAGACAATAATTCTGCCACATCTACAAATCACAATATAAGTTATAATTTAATTAAATGTATGGTCATTTAGATAATCTAATTGATCAATTGATACTTATAACAAAAGAACCTGTATCTTGTGTAACCATGCCAAATCGCACACAAGCTAATCCATCTGCTCCTTCGCCAAGAGAAAAAGCAGCATCTGTACTACGTAAAGCTTCTACTAATTGCGTATTTAATTTATTCAATTCTTCTTTAGCTTGATCCGTCATAACATGGATCCAAGTTGGCGGAGCATATCTAACACCACCTAAGCCTGCCCAACCTGGCATTTCTACCAGGTGTAATGAATCATTCTCAGAAACTAAACGAACGAAAGTATCTTTGTGCTCGACTGTGGCCAACAATATTTCCTAATGATAAAACCATAATGATGTTTTATATAAAAATATATTAAACAATATTTTTATTATAATAAAATTTAGATTTATCTTACTATCTGTTGCTCCAGACATGCTACTACATTATCTATATCTTCAGAAGTTGGTGGCTGTTCAGGACTTTCCAAAGGACAAATGCGAATAGCGACACCATGATGTTCAATTTCACAAAGTTCTATTTGCACATTTTCTATATCCCTCTGCAATATTTGTCCCAACCAAGAATTTAATTTATCGTAATAAGGCGGTACACGTTCTATGGCTTGAGGATCACGATCTGCAGGTACGAACTGAAAAACTAATGAACTTGAAACAATTTCAAATATTTGTGAACTGCTAACAGGGTTCGTTAAAAGATCGTTTATTGTATATGATCCTGATTCACCACCAGGTGTTTGACTCTGAAATAATTTTATTAGTTAGATTTATAAAATTTGTTTAAGAACTCATTTCAGTAAATATATAACATACCAATAAACTGATACAACTGAGTTTTTTAATTTTATTGTACAATTCTTCAATTGCTGAAAAACATTGTTTAAATCTATTCTGTACACCATCTCTACCTAGAGCTTGCAATGTACACCATAAAGGTAATGTTGGTAACTTTCTTGACAATGAATCTGCCATTAAACCAGACATAAGGGATAATGTTGTGTCTCGTGTAGTGGGTCTTCCACCTTTTGTATCTGTTAATCTATATAATGTCTGAACAATAATAATTAAGAAAAAATAAATTATTACATAAATTGTTCATTGAATAAGATCACAATTGTGAATTAGAAATTGAATATTTAAAAGGATACAACAACTGGTAATGATGGTATACCTAACCATACACCTAATGGTAAAGTAATACTATCTGCGATCTTTGAAGGCTAAAGCAAAAAGTATATTTCACTATTCATAAACTTGTCATTCATATATATGTAAGGAATATCAATTCAATTACCAAATCTCTTGTAGAATTATTCAATGCTAATGCTGCTAAGGAATGACCTCTCAAATGTAACCAAACATTATACTTATCACAAATAGCACGCAATCGTGTTATATTATCACAATGTCCTGTTAATACAGATCCTGCTTCTGCCAAAACTAATAACGGTGTAACATTATTAGATTGCGTATCTTCTGCTAAACGTCTTTCTAATGCAGCAATATCCATACTATAACGTGATCCGAACATAGTATTATGAGGAATAGGTCTTACACAATGAAGTGGTAAAGAAAGCTGTAATTGAAGAAATAATATCACATATTCTTATAATATAAAAGTATCTTAAAAGATATTATTTGTGAATTAAATTGTTAGATAATACAAAAATGGATGTACCTGTCTACACAAATGTTGAACAACAGCTAAAGGGGCAGCTACTGAGCTATAAATAAGAGGTGACGATGAAGCAAGAGCTGTAAATCCTTCTTCCATATATCTAGGATATTTACGATGTAGAGCTAGTCTAGTTACTCTAACCAATCCTTCCAAATGATCTTCATGGAACGAAGAAGCACAATCCATAAACCGAAAAATATGACTAAGCCATCGCGTTGTGTCTGCAGCTAAACGGCCAGCTAATCTTTGAGCATGAGACCTTGGAAGTGCAACTGCATAAGCAGAGATAGTATGTGCTATTAAAGCTAGCTTTGCTGTTTCCGTCAAAGTAGGTAAATTAGTAACTTGACTATTTGCTGGTTCTCCCGTATCATCTTCAGTAGTTTGCGGTGCATCTTCATGGATAACTAAATCCTATAAAATGTTAAAATAATACAAAATAAGAATATTATATAAATTCTTATTTAAATTCAATCAACAATCATATCAAAAATAATTTATCGATATCATAAAATTACATGAAATTAGAAAGAAAATTTTGAAAATTATTATTAAAATTTACAAATATAATGTCATAGATATTGAAGATTATTTGTAAAACTGAATTTTAAAATAAAATCGTCAACATTCGAAATTGCCTCCAATGTACAATATCCAATATAAAACAAGCTAATAGTGGTGAACACGCGACGGACAACCAATAAAAAGATAATTCTAAGCTGTGAGAACCAATCGTTTTCTCACGTTTGCAAGTCAAACCAATCGTGTAAGAGCAATGGCATCCATATCAAGAATATTTACCTGTATCAAACTTAATATTTCTTCAGGACTTTTCGCACGCGAAAGAAAACCCGAAGTATTGTTCCAAGTTGTACCACCGCCATCGGCACCTCTTTCAACAGCTTCTTCGAGACGAGAAATTACTTGCGAAGCTTGAAATTCAAGCGTACTTACGTCGTTCGTCGTGGACCCGCCTCCACTACTGACCTGTCAAAATTGTAACGGATAAATAAACCGCGTGTAGAGATATACATTTACAAAAAAAAAAATAAAATCTTCATATTCGATATGATATTTGTCACTTTCGCATTTCACACACACACACACCAAACAATATTCTCTATTTTCACGCACCTCAAGAATATTCTGTGCTATAGTTTCCATCGTTGCTTTATCGTTTATCTCTGCCTCCTCGGCCATCGTGGCAGTAATCGTGGCGCAGTGACGTTGTCACGCGTTTTACGGCTCCCTCTTCACTTTAGTCTTTAATATATATATTTTTCTCTCCGATATTCGTTTTTAATAATAATAATTCAACGTTTACCCTTTGAAATATCAAAAATTTGTCTTGTCACGTGTTCAATATCGTCGAAATATAAGAACCAGCTTAGTTTCCAAGAATTTTTATATCTCACTAGTCGAACACTCTCATACACCTTTCGCGAACGAGGGGGCGCCAAAATATTGACTGTACGGCACTTATTTTATCGATATGGCCGTTGTAGCGCTGGCGGTTCGACTTTTGTGATAATACACCGCTGTACCAATCTACTGTTTCAATTTACGAGCGATTTTATGAAGAATATATTACAAAGGCATATATTTTTATATTAAATATTTTTTCTTTACAAAATAAACGTTAAAATGTCTACATATATTTTATCAATTTTGTTACCACTGTGTAAAAAATAATAGTAAATGAAAATTTGATATATTTATATTTATATCTATTAGAATGTAAAATGAAAGTGTTTTATTTAATATTTCTAATATCAAATATATATATTAAAATAAAATATGCTTGAATGGAACAATTAAATAGTATAAAAAATATGATAGAATGATATTAATATTCTTTTCTAAAGTGTGATATGGAAAAATATTCTATACAATTTATATCAATTATTGATGAAGAAAATATATGGATGTACATAAGAAACTATTTCTATTTATCTATCTATTTATATTATAACTCAGTTAAATTCCTCTGCTCTGGTATTTCTATGTATCATTCACTATCACTAAAGAAACACTTTGGACAAATTTTTTAGCCCATAATATGATAATAAATAATTTTTTATAAAATATATAATAAAGTATTTATAGGAATATATAATACCTATATTAAATTTGTATTGGTAACAAATTCTTTATCTCTTAAATTAGAATTATTTTTTGTATTTCATCAAATTTCAATAATTTAATAATAAAACTTGTTTTACTTTTATTAGTACTTCATCTTTTTTCTCTTACAAAAGTAAAAATTAATTGTAAAAAACTCTAGATTTATAGACTGATAGTACTTAGAACACTTTATATATTTATGTACATATTTGAAGTTTAGCAGCTCCAAATCTCTTACAGACATGACTAGACATCTATTAAACTTATCTGCTATCTTAAAGGGATTTATTTCCTATGCGTTTACAAGAGTTTACGTCATAATATCTTAAGATTGCAATTTTTATCCGATATTTATGATGAAAAATTCATTAGAAATAGAAAAGATAAAGATTTTCTATAAGAAACTGTTTTCAAATTTTTGAAAAATATTATTTTCTCTGGAAAAATTGTTAAAAAATACGTAATTTCTTATAGTAATTTTCATGTAAGTAAAAGCCTATTTAAAAAATTTAAGAAGTTAATATCGTAAAAAAAATCTTTATCTTTCGAATGACCCCATGATCATTACAATAGGACAGATATCGTAACCATAAGAATTCACGATATAAACCTTGTTTTTAATAGTTTTCTTTCAATTTATGAAGTCTCAGTGATGCTAATTTCCATCAACAGTCAAACAGTCAAAGTTTCTTCCCCCACTATGCACCTCCACGTAAGGGAATATCTAATGCTTTGTATGAATGATTTTGACTCTTCGAAAGAAAATGAATAGACATGATTCGTAATTCTTTAGAATATGTAGAGCGTAAAGAAATATTTATACATATTTATACTACTTAAGGTTATTGATTATCCCTCATTTTTTAATGATTTACGTTATCAATGAGAACAGGCTTAATTCTTGACCGATTTTTATGAATACGATTTCATTTTAAAGACAAAGATATAATTTACGATGTCTCTTTGATGAATTTTTGTGGAAGCTTTTTATTTGTACGTAAACTATTCTCGAGAAGTTAATAATACGATTTTTTTTCAAATAAAATAAAAATCTTTTAAAATAAAAAATAAAAAACCTTAAGAAATCTGTTCCATTAATTAAGTTCGTAGTAATTTAATTATCGATCTATACTATCGATTGTTTTATATGATAATTTATTAATAATAGGCTCAATAGATAAGTCCTACCTTACCGACTTCTATATATGCAACAGTAGATATATATTTTATTGACCAAATTTTGGATGATAGTAATGATTTCTATCTTATCGATCAATAACAATAAAAATCGTTTGCTTACCAAAGATGCAGTCGGTAATAGTGGATATCTGTTTTAACAGAGATCTCTATCCTCCCTTTTTTAATGCATTCCATGTATCAACTCTTGTACGAATTTATAACAAATCATGTCTTTGATAATTTAGACATGAGCCCTTGCTTTATTTCAATAGAAAAAAATATTTATTGTGTAGATCCCCTTAAAGCTTTATTTATTAAATAATTATTATAAAAAATTAGAATGTCAGATGTTTTGAATGGTCTATCTGATTACTTGGAAGTGGAATCTAATAATTCTAACTCGTCTGACATAATTCGAATATATTCGTTTCTAATTATAACATTACCAAAGTACATAAATTATTGTATATACATGTAATCAGTAAAAGCAATGCAATCAATAAAAGATTATTAATGGATCTATTCAAATTTTACGTATATAGTGTATTATTATTTCATTCATTTTTCAATAGTTAAGGTGTACTATTTAACCCTTTCATAAATACGGCAAAAGAAAAGAAGAGATTAGCAGAGATTAAAAGCAGAAGTTATTTTGATTTAAAAAGTAATTAAAAACTTGTTTTACTAATTTCTCATTTGTATTGCTTCTTGTGTATTCCTTTTTTTTTATCTCGTAATCGGTAAATTATAAAATTTCACCATCTTCTGAAGATATTTTACAAACTTAACGTCACTGTATTTGTATTAGATTCGAGGAAACTTGGAGGTTCATGCGGTCTAGAGGTAAAATTGGCAGTATTAATGTCTCATTAAAACGAGTTAGTAAACTCAATAGAAGGATCGTTTTGAAAGGACGTTAAGAAGTTACGATGCATCCATAAGTTGGTTAAGAAAATTAGAAAAGAGGAATGGCGCGACGTTAAACTTCGGCTAATTATCAGCAAACAAGCTTAATTGGAAATGTTAGAGATAAAGCTTCTTTGGTCCTTAAGGTGTTTGAAACTTTTACTTCTGCATGAGATATCGAAATTTCTTTTATTTATTTTTGATTTTTATTATTTATTTATTTATTTATTTATTTATTTTATTTTTTTTTTTTTTCATTAATTTCGTCTACTAATTTAGTCGTTTACTTCGAAAGTAAAAGTAAAAAGAGTTTATGTTTTTATGTAAAGGTCTTATCATACATCGGATTACAATATCACGTATCAACAATTTTATTTACTTTTCTTTTATTTAACATACAAGAGCTATCTTTGAACATGACATATGTACGTAATATGTATGCGTGTCCTGCATATGTGTATCGCGTGTGTTCGTGTGTATATATACATATATATGCATACGCATGTACACAAACATGTATACGTATGCATATTTATATAATATACGTATATATTAAATTACTCTCTAGGTTACACTGATATGATTTTAGTTACAGTGAAACTGTACAAAGAGCGTATAAGCATAAGACTATATCCATTTATCAATTATCATCACCACGCAAAAACTTACAACCTCTTTCAGACATTAACTCTCTTTCTCTGTTCCTTAGAATAATGTATCAGATAATCATCCCTATCTCTTGCGTATTTTTATGTATATATATGTATATATATATATATATATATATATATATATACATATATACTAAATTTATTTTTATTCTGTAAATCTCTTTGACGCGAATAACTCAATTTTTTTTTTATCTTGAAGTTTACGAAATAATTACTTTATTTTTTCATCTCTTTTTATACAAGCTGATCTTTTTGAAAAATGACAGAAAGAGAGTTCGAGTACGACAAATGCGTTAAAGTGAAATTTATTTATTGCAGCGAGTCGTCGAGTAAGGAAAGCGATTTTTACGTTCGAACTTATCTATGGATTATTTTCGTTATTATTTATCGTCAATTAATTAGTATATCTCTCTTTAGTTAGTTTTTAATGATAACGAGAAATTGTTTCGTAACGTACACGTCGCCCATTGTATGTCATGTTTGTCGATATTTAAATGCACGTACATACATATGCATATATATACATATATGCATATATACATAAATATATATATACAAATATATATGCATATACATACGTATGAATGTTGTTGGAAAATATTTAATGTAACGGTCGTCATGTTTTTTTTTTTTTAAATCACTTTCGATAGTTCGACGAAACGTAGATATGAAAAAAAAAAAATATTTATTTTAAATCAACAACAAAA